>NC_142813.1:7596991-7626991 GCF_049724085.1 Artemia sp. Qi Xiang Cuo | reverse complement strand
TGGGGGGGGGGAGTGAACTTTCCAAGGGAAATTTTTACACCGGGAGAATTTTCCAAGATTCTAAATAATTTCTTAGATCACACTGCTTTTCCATTTACGAAAAATTAAGCAAGAAAAAGGGTTTTAATTTTATTAAAGCAGTGCATAATTAACAACCAAATATACACTTAATTAAAAACACTCCGAATATTTTGGCCTACGCCCGGGAGCCTTTCTCAACGGAAAAAAAGAGAAAAAAAAAAAAAAATGTTCTTAAAAAAAAAATATACATCGAAATCCAACTAAACTAACAAACGAAGAGAGAGAAAAAACAAAAGGAAATAAAAGAAATATAAATAAATAAACAGGAATTAAACTCACATCTTAAATAACACTTCCATTCACCGACAAAAACCAATGTCTATAAGGGTACTATTCGTCTCCTCACAAATCAATGGAAATCTACCAAAAAATGAAGAATATATTTACACTTGAGCAGGAGCATCGTTTGGGAGGGGCAAGGGGGGCAGTTGCCCCTCCAATAATGTGGAGAAAAAATTATTATATAGCCCATGCTCCTTGAATATCCAGGTATGGACCCCGCTTGCCCCCCCCCCCCCGCCAATGAAAATAATGTAGATTCGGCCCTGTACTTGAGCAAAATAATAAAGGTCACCTAGCCCCCGGCCCATAACCCCTAATTAAATCTCACAAGTTGATCAGCCGTTATCAAACAGTTCGTGGTAACGAACTGTAAGTAAGGAGCGACCCGGCTCAATGGTAACCGAAACTCTAGAAAACGGGTTTTTGATACCAATAGATATATCAAAAGAATCAGATTTGAATGCTGATTTCAAATATATATTTTTAATCAATTTTAGTGCCACCCATCAAAAGTTACGCGCCTGAGAAAATTTGTCTGATTTTCAAAAAAAGTAAGAAACACCCCCTAAAAGTCATAGAACCCTAATAAAAATCACACCATCAGATTCAGCGTATTAGAAAACCCTGCAGTAGAAGTTTCGAGCTCTTATCTGCTAAAACGTGGAATTTTGCATTTTTTGCCAGAAGAAAGATCACGGAGGCGTGTTTATTTGTTTGTTTTTTGTTTTGTTTTTTTCCCAGGGGTAATCATATCGACCCAGTGGTCTTAGAATATCGTGGGAGAGCTCATTGGAACAGAAATTAAAAGTTCTAGTGCCCTTTTTAAGTGACCAAAAAAATGGAGGCCCCCTCTAGGCCCCCTCCCACGCTCATTTTTTTCCCAAAGTCACCCGATCAAAATTTTGAGATAGCCATTTTGTTCAGCATGGTCGAAAATATGATAAAAATGTCTTTTAGGATGACTTGATCCCCCAAAGTCCCCAGGGGGAGGGCTGAAAGTTATGAACTTTACTCAATGTTAACATATAGTATTGGTTATTGGGAAGTATACAGACTTTTTCAGAGGAGATTTTTTCTGGTAGGTGGGGGAAGGAGAGGGTCGGGAGCTATATGGAAGGATCTTTCCATGAAGGAAGTTTTCATGGGGGAAGGGACATTGCTATGAAAGGGGCGCCGGATTTCCCAGCATTATTAAAGAAAAAGATCAGGAATTAAATAAAAAAAAAACAAGTTTTTCAACTGATCAACTGATTGTGATTAAGAGGTCATTTTTAAAGAACTGGAAAAAAAATTCGAACTATAGTTTAAAGAGCAGGGTATTGACTAGGGGGCGAACCCCCTAATATACGTGTTAAAAATTTATGAATATAGAAGTTCGTTACGTAAGTTAATTCTAAGTTACGTATATTTATTACTAATAAAAACGTTCGTAAATAAAATTAAACAAGTTTCGATAAAGCCATTTAACAAAATTAATATTACATTCTTTCTTTTATTATTATTTTACTTTGATAAAAAGTAAAAACCTTAAATAATTAAAAAAAGTTAAAAAATTAAATTAAAAAAAAACGTTTTTTTAACAGAAAGCAAAGAGCGATTTTAAAATTTATAAAGAAGAGAAATTATTCTGTATATGAAGGGGCTGTCCCTCCTCAACGCCTCGCTCTTTACGCTAAAGTTTTACTTTATCACAACTCAATTTTTTTAAAAAATAAAAAAACTTTAGCGTAAAGAGCGAGGCGTTGAGGAGGGGACAGCCCCTTTCATATACGGAATAATTTCTTTTCGTTTTAATTTTTAACGTCGTTCCTTACTTTCAGTTAAAAAAAATTGTGTTTTTATTTAATATGAATTATAAATTGAATGGATTCTTTTTGGTTGCAAGCCTAGCTGCAGTTCGTTTACTTTTCCCAACATTTAAACCGTTCTGACCTTTGTTCGTAAGGTCATCATTCGTTTCAGAACAATTATTGAAATCAATACTGGTTGAATAATTTACCTGCTTTTTAATTAAACTATTATAAATTGAATTGATCCTAAATTCCCGTTCATCTCTATGACACTAATACCCCCGTAGATTACTATCGAATTACTATAGAATTTTTAATAACAACATGCACATCAAAGAAATTAGCTTTTTCTTTGAAATTAGTATTTGAAATTAGAAATTAGTATTTGGAACTTTTTCTAGTTCCAAATACTCCTTGAATCTGCTTTTATATTTCCATTTAATACGTTTCACATGCTGCAAGTCTTACTAAGTGCTATAATTTGTAATATAATATCATAGAAGACATTCTATATAAAATTATTTTACTGCGTATAGTGTTTCACTACTATTTGTTAAAATTAATATTTGCAAAATGCGATTTGTTAATTTGGAACTATTTTATCTCAAAAGGCCAATTTTCTTCTCGCCAAATTTTTGAACATTAGTAATGTTTTGCAAAATTTTTCATTGAAATTTGCCAATTTGACGTGCGTTAAAAATTGGTGACTTTAATGTTAGGTTAAACTTACTTTACTTTTTAAACTTATTTTTAATGTTAGGTTAAAACTTACTTTTTAGTATGTTAGACAAACTTTACTTAATCTTTAGTATGTTAGACAAACTCAATAATGCCTCCGCCAAAGATCACAGGTTTTAGATTCCAAATGGTGGAAATAGAAACCAAGGCCGTATCCAGGGGGGGGGGGTTTAACCGGTTTGACCCCCCCCCCCCACCCCTAAATTTTTGACCGACTCGAAAATAAGTCGAAAATTAGTAAAACCTAGGTAAAGGTCAGTAAAATTAGTCGAAAACTGAGTCAAAAATTAGTAACCCCCCCCCCCCCAAAAAAAAGTCAAAAATTATTAAAACCCAACCCCCCCGGAACAAAAATCCTGGATACGGCCCTGATAGAAACTTACAGGTTTCTGTCCCAAAGGCAACTGATATGACCTGGGTTGCTTCTCCAGCGAAATTAATGCTTCTACTCAGGGTTAGTGTTTGGCGATATTTCATATCGATTTCGAAATATCGAAAACGGTATTTGAAATTTTCTGATATTTATCCACCAACGCCCATCAGAGAAGATCTAATAAACAATATTGTGCGTATGCATGGGCCATAAAAGGGTCCATACAATAATATAGAAGTATAAAAAACAGATGCAAGTACAGGCAAGGAAAGTATAAACAATACCATATTTATTTACGCTCTCTTCCTATGTAAAAAAAGGATATAATATTTTCCACACTAGAAACATCAGGGAATAAATTCATTCTGTTGAGTGGTAGGAAGGCCATTCTCGCGCAAATGAATGTTAAATTTGGATTCAAGGTGCAATTCTGACTATAGAGGTAAGTTTTAACTTAACCCCCCCCCCCCCAATGTGAAAATATATACCCTGATTTGGTTTATAGCGGTGACGTGAAGTGAAATTCTGCCAAAAGTGATTATTATTTTCGGAAACAGTATAAGAAAAGGCATCGAGTGTATGTTCACTTTATTCATAGATCAATAATATGAACTACTCAATATTTACCCATTTTTCATTGTCTTTTTAAACTTACTACAATATTTTTGAGCCTGGATTCATTTCTGAAACTGTCATTCACCTAAAGAAGGCCCTAGACGGTCAATCATTTAATCAAAAGCTTCCGTCAGTCGATTGACTCAAGCATGATTGACCGTCTAGGAACCTGTTTGACACTTAAGTCATGTGTTGACGGTGATTGATAGAAAGTTTGAATGACTCAAACATTTTGTTCAAAAGCAGTGTGTTAGATTAGCTTTGGCCGAGATTGAAGGGCTGATTGAAGGGTCGATTGAAGATTAATTTAAGCACACGTCATTGGATTGACGAAACGTTTGATCAAAAGGATTGACCATCTAGGGCCTCCTTTATAGGACACCCTAGACGGTCAATCATTTTGATCAAAAGCTTCCGTCAGTCGATTGACTCAAGCATGATTGACCGTCTAGGAACCTGTTTGACACTTAAGTCATGTGTTGACGGTGATTGATAGAAAGTTTGAATGACTCAAACATTTTGTTCAAAAGCAGTGTGTTAGATTAGCTTTGGCCGAGATTGAAGGGCTGATTGAAGGGTCGCTTGAAGATTAATTTAAGCACACGTCATTGGATTGACGAAACGTTTGATCAAAAGGATTGACCATCTAGGGCCTCCTTTATAGGACACCCTAGACGGTCAATCATTTTGATCAAAAGCTTCCGTCAGTCGATTGACTCAAGCATGATTGGCCGTCTAGGAACCTGTTTGACGCTTAAGTCATGTGTTGACGGTGATTGATAGAAAGTTTGAATGACTCAAACATTTTGATCAACAGCAGTGGGTTAGATTAGCTTTGGCCGAGATTGAAGGGCTGATTGAAGGGTCGATTGAAGATTAATTTAAGCACACGTCATTGGATTGACGAAACGTTTGATCAAAAGGATTGACCATCTAGGGCCTCCTTTATAGGACACCCTAGACGGTCAATCATTTTGATCAAAAGCTTCCGTCAGTCGATTGACTCAAGCATGATTGGCCGTCTAGGAACCTGTTTGACGCTTTAGTCAAATGTCGACGGTGATTGATAAAAAGCTTGAATGACTCAAACATTTTGATCAACAGCAGTGGGTTAGATTAGCTTTGGTCGAGATTGAAGGACTGATTGAAGGGTTGATTGAAGATTAATTGAAGCATACGTCAATGGATTGACGGAAACTTTGATCAAAATTATTACCCATCTAGGGCCTCCTTGAAGGACACCCTAGACGGTCAATCATTTTGATCAAAAGCTTCTGTCAATCAATTGGCGTGTGCTTCAATCAACCTTCCAGCGGCTCTTCAATCAACCCTTAAATCTTGACCAAAGCTAATTTCAAGTTTAATTTTAACTCACAGCCAGATTTTTAGTTTCAGTTCAGAGTCGGGTAGTGAAGTGTCTATCGTGTGTGAAATGCAGTATAATACTGATTGGGCTTTTCTTTTATGCACCTTGGTTGTGCTCAAGCGGGAAAAAAAGAAAATAGGAAACCTCGTTGGTCCAAGGAGTGGTACAACATGAGAAATCGCTTCATTCACGATCATTTATTGACCGTTTTGCGCGAAACAGAACAAGAGGACTACAGGAACTCACCCCCCTGGAAAATACTAAGTGTTTACCCCCTGAAAATACCCCCCCCCCCAACAGAAAATAAGGGTTTGAAATTTGAGAATTTTACTTGAGTTTTTTTTAGTTTCGTTGAGAAGTTTTAAGGAAAGGGAAAAGAGGAATTTACACACCATAAATATCTTAAAACTTTAAACTACAAATCCATTTTTGTTGAAATGACTTCCATGTGAACTTCTGCAGTTTTTGGCATTAGCAGTTGCCGAATTAAAAAAAAAGAGAGAAAAATATTGGTGAAAATCATCAAAATTAAGCTAAAAACATGTGGTACCAAAAAGTTTAAGGTTTAGCTTTGATATGAAAAAATAGTTGGCTTTGGGAACCAACAAGTTCTTATTGTCTAAGTTTTCGCGGACGAAAGCATTGTCAATTTTTACGAGTTTTTTACGGGTAGTGGCAAAGTTTTGTATAGAGTAAAAAAAAACTTTATCATTCGAATTAAACAGCCATCGTGTTCCGGGAATCGTTCTTAAGGAATTGGAACAAAAAGTCAAAACTTAAACGTAAAGAGAAAGGTCTTGAGAAGGGGCCAACCCTTTTTATATACGTAATAGTTTCTGTTCGTCTGAAGGTTCGATGTTGCTCCTTACTTTGAGTTGAAAAACCTTTTTTTAAATTTAATTTCTGATCGTTTTTAAATAATACCGGGAAATCCGGCTACCCCTCAAATAAAAATCATTATTTTGACGTAAAATGTCCTCCCTCCCTGACCGGGGAAATTTACCCCAGACAATTCCATTCTAGCTGAAAATTCCACTGAAAAAATTTCTTGCGGATGAACTCGGCTGAAATGTTTTTCTTACCACACCTTAATTTGCAAAAAAACTTTAATTTACGATGTTTTTTAAAATCATGCCGGTAATGCCCTCCGTAGAAACGTTTTCGATCAAAACCCAGCAAAAGGGTATTTTCCAGCAAAGGTGTTTTTGGGAGGTGGGGGGTGTGTAATAGAAACTTTAAAACACGCATTAAAACTGTGAAATCAATATCTACTCCCTTATGATTTCTGGGAATAGTTCTGGTCTGCGCTGTTATTATGAAAGTAACGAGTAACATTAAAACCCAAAATGAGCAGAATATATTCTGTATTGGAGGGGGAATGCCCCTTCATTATTGCTTCCTCCAACTCATGATCTCAGAAACTTCGGAAGCAGAAGCTTTCTAAAAGCCAAAATATAATTTGTGCTTTACTGAAAAAATTCAAATAAATTACTGAAAAAAAATGTGCATTGTCAGTTTAATACACATATGCTGATATTTATTCCTTAAAATCTGAATTAATTTTTCATTTCTTAAAGTTATAAAAGTGAAAACATTTAAAAGAATTTTTTTCAGTAAAGTACAATTTATATTCTGGCTTTTAGATCTTCAAGCGGACACATAAAACGAGTTTCAATACAGATCAAGAACAAAGTATTGTCACTCTAAAAAAAACTAAAAGCTAAATACCTCAAATCATCTAGCATTGCTAAGGATAACAGATGCAATTTGACCTTATGCATCCTTACTTCTCAAAACTAAAAGCTAAATACCTCAAATCATCTAGCATTGCTAAGGATAACAGATGCAATTTGACCTTATGCATCCTTGCTTCTCAAAACTAAAAGCTAAGTACATCAAAATCATCTAACATTGCTAACAGTCGGAAATAAAATCCTCTCTGACCGTGACTTTGCGGATGATGTGGCACTTCTGGAAATGACAAAGCAGCGACTCCAGAAGCTTCTTAATAAATGAGCATTAAAGCGGAGAAAGTTGGCCTAAACATCAACATAGACAAGACTAAATCAATAACAACATCAGGCGCCAGTCAAGCTTCTGCACAAAAATCGTAGAGTCGAACAAGTTCATAAATTTAAGTACCTTGGAAGCTTGGTCGATTACACAGGAAAAGTGCAAAATGAGGCCAAGAGAAGAATTGGCATGGCAAACGCTTTTTTCAAAAAACTTAAGCTAGTATGGAAATCAAAGAAGTACTCGCTGGCAGTAAAGCTGTGACTTCTTAATAGCAATGTTTTGTCCTTGCTATTGTATGCCAGTGAGCACTGGAAACTAGATGTTGGGACAGAAAAAAGACTCACAGCTTTCGAAAATATGAGCTTGAAACGCGTGCTGAATATCGGTTGGCGTCAAAAAGTCAGCAACATTGAGGTCCGCAGAAGAACTGGCCAGCCGCTTATTACTGAAGTGATTAAGAAGAAGAGATGGAGCTATCTTGGCCACGTCCTTCGGATGGAGGATTCAAGAATTCCGAACCAGATTCAACAATGACAACCGCGTGGGCGTCGACAGAGGGGAAGACCGAGAAACACGCTCAGACGCATGTACGATCGTGGTCTACGCAGTGCTCACACATCACTACAACCCTAGTGAGAGGATGTACCCGCCGCAGCGCCAAGGCGTGACGTTTACCGAGGATTAGTCGATGCCCTATGCGCCCCAGATGGCTCAGGAGGACCTAAGTAACTAAGTAAGTAAGATGTGGTTTTTCTATAGCAGAAAATTTAAATTTGCACTTCTGTGTTGTTTGGATAAACAACCCAGAAAGACCTTTTGGTACTTATACATTATACGGTAGTCTACTCAAGACTACCGCTATGTACTGTATAATAAAACACTAAAGGAAACCAGTCAAACGGGTTTTTGCAAGAGATAAATGGATCACAAAGCGTGGTTTCTCATTGTGTTTCTCATTTTTGGGGTTAAGGGGAAAAAAAGGTACCTCGGTTAGGATAGGTTACGTGTTTAATATATGCTATGCTTTACATTTTTGACTTGCACTCTTTTTTAATAATTTGCACTCTTTTTTAGCCATAATTTGCACTCTTTTTTCAAGTCGGCAGTTGGCAACCCTGCCTGAATCATCTTATTAAAACACTTAGTTTTAACTTTCCGTTGCGTCACGTTACGTCGATAGTAAACCGGGCCTTACTTCAATTACTTTAAACAAAATTGTAGATGGGGCGGGGGTGTTCTATTTTCCCCTTTTGGCACTGCCACCCCTCCCAAATTAATGCTCTGGATCCGTGCTTGCCCTATGGTCACACCCCCTTTCTAAGGGGGGTATTCAATAGTTTCGTCAACCCTTTTTCTTGTTATGTCTGTTTCTCTCAGTCGGATACATATTCAATTGGCAACCTTGTTTTGGCTTTTACACTTTCCATACAAGCAAAATTTCAGGAAAATTTCAACAAGGAAAATTTCAACTTTAAAAAAATTGGTAAAAAATAAAAGGTTTAATGTTAAAAACTCAATGCAATATTTGTTAAAATATATATATTTCGAGTTTTTACGTTTAAACACTTAAAACTATCGGAAATAATTTAATTTTTGTAAAGCTGGTTAACCATGTGCGACGGTAACCCTGAGCTCAGGAACCAGCTAATTATTGTTACGAGTTATTCTGGCAAGGGTTCGCTCGAAGAAAATCATCCTGATATAGGAGGGATCATGGAAATTTACTTTGATTCTGGGGAAGTTTATATTTTCCTTCCTACCAAAACATGGTATAATGTATGGTATATTTTAATACCCGTAATGCAAATACGTTGTCACTAGTTTCAACAAAAAACTTACTTTTTAAAAGCAATTAATTCCTTGTTACTTTTTTAGCAAATGGATACTATTCTTTATATATTTTTTTTTTCAAGTGGGGGATTTTGCTATGGACTTTGAACAGGAGAGGTAGAATAAAATGAAGAGACATCCCCCAGATATCCATCCCATATAAAAAAGGGAAAAATAGCCCCCAATGATAAATTCATATCTTTTCCCCACTTTCTGGCACCCTCACCCGTTCTTCGTCACTAATAGCTTGTCTAGACCATGCGTTCTCTAGAAAATAGGAAGCAGGATAATCTACTCGTTTCTCTTTAAACTAGATTAAAAGTTTATTTATCAATATTGGTTTCATTTTCGGCGCTTATCTCCAGAAACACTGTGTATACTGTCGTTTTTCTCCCACTTTTAAATTTTTGGTTACTCAGAAATAATGGGCGTAAAAAACAAAAAAATGACAAATGTGCCAGTCTACACTTCCAGTCTCCGGCCACATTTTTTAAAAGAAAGTTTGTAGACAGTTAACGCACTCCAAAAGACGAGAATGCTAGATTGAAAAGTTTTTACTGGCTCAGCAAATTTGCAAAACGACATTCTCGAACCAGATGCTCATTTTTTTCCCCTTTTTAATTTTAGACGCTGTGCGCTACAGAAGCAGTTTTTACACAGCTTACTTCCTTAAAATGTATTTCAAAAAAATTAATGTAAAGAATAATAAAATTTGTAGTGATGCTTTTCTACAATTTTCCACTTTTTGAGAGAGTATATTATTTACTTGCTTTAAAAAATCCTATGCATGATTCAGTTTTTAATTTGTCAGCATATTTTGATTCCTTCCCTCGCCCCAAAGTAAAGAAGGCAGTGAAACCTTTGTCTACATAAGTGCCCAAGACATAATTCTTTGAAACTTTATTTCTTTGTTTATAATTGAACTTTAACTTCTTTTAATGTATACTGTTCAGTCTATTGGGCTGTAAAAGTGGAAAGGTAATGAAGCAAGAGAAGCAAAAGAAGCAGGAGAAGCAAAAGAAGCAAGATAGGATAGCCCGGGAATACTTATTTACTAAATTCTTCTGTAGTACTCGCTCTGCCTTGAAGTGTCTGTACACCTTTACCATACTATTTCTTGAGAATTACTTTCATTTTGGCACCTGACGGATATGTAAAATATTTGCTCTTGGAAGCGCGTTAATTACTAGTTTGAATTTTCACGAGTTCCGCAGTAACCTATTCAGCCATACGTCATTAGAAGTAGAGAGCAAACTTTTGTACCTTTTCCCGTACGGTGACTTTACATAGGATAAATTCAGTAATAACAGTCATTTCGCGGTATAAATAAGCTGATCAAAGTCATTTCGCGGTATAATTGCGGTACGCGGTATAATCAGAAAAAAGTGCGGCATTTCTCTCCAAATTGCGGTATAAGTGGCAATACAGCTCTACACAGTTTTTTGTAAGTGTAGGAAGCAACACAAGCTTACGTTGCCGTAATTTCAAAAAGCTGAGCCTGAATCGTGGAATATTAACTAGGTAGCCTAGCATCTATTTTATTTTTAAGCAATGGCTTTGATTGTTGTCAACTACCAATTACCAACATAAGGGAGTATTGGTTAGGCTATGGAGAAAAGAAGCAAGTGACCTTTCCTTTGCTTGCCTTAAGACCGTGAGAACAAATTTATACAAAGTAGGGCCCACAACATGGTAAAATTCTAGTATAGCCAATTTTTGCTGTCTTGGAAGGGAAACGTGTCTTGGAAATGAAACTTTCAGGGATGGGTCTAAAGACTGAAGTATGTCCCGGGTAGGTATTCTGAACTACCTACCTCCATCCCTTCTCCCTCTCGAGGACAGTGACTTTTGGTGACCATCGGCCTACCCCTTTCGAGGGAAATCAAAGTCCATGAACCCTAATCAATTATGTGTAAAATGTGATTCTCAAATTTTATAGAAACTACACCTGTAGTTTCCTAGCCCTTGAATATATTGAAAATCATTTTTTTCATCTGAAGAAAAAAGAAGATAAAATAAAAGTTCAAAATAGGAATAAAATCCTTTTTAGTAGGCAGTGTATAATAAATTTCACAAAAAATACCAGATATTTCGGTCACATATACAGTGACCGTCATCAATAGTTCACTATTGATGACGGTCACTGTATATGTGACCGAAATATCTGGTATTTTTTGTGAAATTTATTATACACTGTCTATTAAAAAGAATTTTATCCCTATTTTGAACTTTTATTTTATCGTCATGGAAAGGCAGTGAGGTCTCCGAAATTATCTACGAAAAAAAGAAGAAACATTGTATATAATTTAAAATATTTAATGGTTAGAAAGCGAATGACCACTCGCCAAAGTTAAAGTTCCTAAGCTGGAATGAAGTCCCCATGCATCTTTTTCGAAAATAGTATGTAATTATTAACAGCTGAAAATTAAATTGAACCAAGATTCGAGTAGAATTGCTAAAGTGATTGTTTTTGGTCTCAAGCGGCTTGGTTCTGTGGTGAGTTGTTAGTAGTAGTAGTAATAACTAAAGCCCCCTTTGGTTGTTAAAGAGAAAATAATTGGCATAATCAGTAAAACGGCCACTGGGGTCTCAGAAATTAAAGTTTCGATTTTTCAGTCGGTATTGATAACAGAGTGAGAAACCCTGATTTGCTTTTCTCAGAAAGGTAAACTTGCATTCAAACGATTAAGACGTTTGCATATGAAAATGAAATAAGACATTGGTATTTTCAAAAATAATTTAGAGACTTGATTCATTGATGTGAAAAAGTTTTGTAAACCTGCGTCTGTTATATTTTAATTAAAAAAAACTTTTTTCCACAAAATAAGTTAAACTTTTTCCACAAAATGCACATTCATTTGTATTTTTTTCAGTAAAGTGCAAATTATGTTCTGGCCTTGGGAAGGCATAGGGGTTTTGAGCCCAAGTCATGTTAATTTTTGCTCGTTTTGAATTTGACTCGGTTATTCATTGTAAATTATGTTCGTTTCGGGTTTCACTTATTTATCGATGCTGATTTGTGGTAGTTTCACACTTGGTAGATTATTTGATTTTATTTTTGCTCATTATTGGTTTAATGGAGTTCTTTACTTTTTTTTTAAAAACTTATTTTGTGGAAAAAGTTTTTTTTTATCAATTTCTGTTGTTTTATATTGACATAGTCTTTTCAGGGAAAAAGAAAATAATATTTTGAATCTTTTCGTTTTTTTTAAACTTTATAGTTTGGCCTGCTATTTGCATGCTGGAGAAAAATTTTCCGCAATTTTCAGCAACATGCACCCTTTTAAAAATCTGGACACAAATAGTAGTGTTAATTTAGTTTCATACCTGCTCTAGTTGACCTGAAATAGAAAACTTGATACCATTCACAAAAAAAAATCTGTTTATTTTCTTTGATAGCTTGGATACACGTACGCTATTTTGATTCGGTTAAATTTTAAGAGCAGAAGTAGCCCTGAAAGTTTGAAAATAATAACCCTCAGTCCTTTTTGGGATACTGCTGAGATGCCTTATTGGGGATTATCATTAACACAGTGCATTTTGATTTAATCTTAAGGCAACATTTAGTTTTTTAACATAAAGGCAAAAGGGAGGGTTGGCGTGGGAGGGGGACTAGATGCCCTCCAATAACTTTCGACTATAAAAAAGAGCATTAACCCTTTCTATTTTCAATCGAATGATAACTTTTCAAAGTTCCTACAACAACTTCTTCGATACGAAGTGCCCTGGTCTAAACAAAAGAAAAAAAAAATAATAATACATTGTACCCACATCGATCTTTACTATAAAAATGTCAAGCCTTCCAACCACTTTCGACTATTACAAAGGGCACTAGCAGTTTCAGTTTCCAATCGAATGAGCCCTTTCTGAGTTTCTACGACAACACTTTCTATAAACACCTTATATGCCCCCAGGGCATAAGTTACAACCGTTGCCCTGAGGGCTGTGAGGGGGTTGTTATGCTCAAAGGCCTAATTTCCAGAACTTTCAACAACGTGAAACAAAATGACTATCTCCAAATTTTTATTCGATGTGTTTGGGGAAATGGTGAGCTTAAGAGGTGCGTTAGTTGCTCTCCAATCAATTTCAACTATTAAAAAGGCACTAGCCCGTTCAATTTCCAATCCAATAAGCCCTTTTGAAATTTCTACGACAACTCTTTCAATAAAAACCTTATATGCCTTAAACCTTAAAAACCTTAAGGTTTTTAAGGTTTATGTTTTTTGCACAATGAAGAAATTTTATGACTTGCGGCCCTTCTTCTGGTGGTTCTGAGCGGTCATGTCATCTCCAAAGACATATCTATTGTACCTTTCAACTATACTGAACAAAATGGCTATCTCAAAATTTTGATCAGACAACTTTCAGGAAAGAAGGGCGTGAGACAAGTAGTAACCGTACAATTCGTTGAAAAGGGACAAGGAAACCTATGCCTGAGGCATGGGTCTGCGTGTAGGTTTACTTGTCCCTTTTCAACGAATTGGATGGTTACCAGGGTCATTTGCAAAGAGGTATCATTTCTATAGAAGGTATAGTAATTTGAAATATCATATGGAATTTGCTTGAAGGTATATACTTTGCGTACGCGCTCGTACCAGACAGGTTGAGTATAATCTGTTCTACCTCAAGTTTTTCTGGAACAATTAACTGAATTTCTATTTAATTACATAAAATTTTTTTTGTAGGTTACATCCATGTTGAAAAAACCGGTGGATCTTTTTTATAATCTCATTATTTTTTGTATATGTTAAAGTTTAAAATTGGATAGATCAACAGTTTGGAATAGTTTATTGAACATAACACAACTGACATTTTTTGTAATTACATAGAAAAAATGGATAAGTCTCACAATTGTATTTTTATTAAAAAATATTCTAATTATAAAAACGAAATGGTCTTTTATCGAATGTAGTAAGTAAGGAAATAAACTATGAATAATAGTAAGGCTGCAATTTGTCTCTTGTTGTTTTTATGATTTGAAAAAACCTATAATTATATTAGATTGTTTCATTTTCGTTGTGATTTCTTATCAATATCAGTGGTCTTTTTGATGTTTTTTTGAAAAAAGTGCTTAGATTTTAGATCGGTAATTTGGGATTATAATAAAATTTTTATTTTTTAATGTATTAATTGTTAAAAAATATTCCTTTTTTATAAATATCAGTGGTTTTTTTTTTTATAGGCAATTTTTTTAAAAAAAATAATTGCCAGTCTTAATTTAAGTGTTTATTTTTTTTTTATCGTTATAAATTTTTCTTTGTTTTGCTTTTTTGAAAAAAATTTATTATCTTTTCTATAGTTAAGTTTAGATAAGAATAAAATTTTTATTTTTTAATTTATTAATTTTTAAAAAATATTAATTTTTTATAAATATAAGTTTCTTTTTTTTATCAATATAATTGTTTTTTTTTTTTAGGGATGTTTTTTAAAATACTTACAGGCCAGTCTGCATTTATGGTGTAGATCTCTAGACTCTATGCCCATATATGGTGTACTCGTCGGAGCTTTAGATAGCTTTCTACTATTACTATTAAAGAATAAATGAAACCCAAAAGGAACAGAATTTAAATAAACAATCATAGCAAAAAACATACAACAAGTAATAATATAAATGAATAAATAGATCTTAAAACGAGTAATGCTTCGATTGAATATGAAAATCAAGCTTAAAACGAAAACAAATATTTTGCTATTAAAGTATAAATAAAACTTAAAACGAACAGAAATTAAATAAACAATCAATGCGAACAAACATACAATATATATTAATGTAAATGAATAAATAAATCCTAAAACGAGTGAAAATTAAATTGAATATGCAAATCAAATTTGAATCGAATAAAAATAACTAAAAACAAGAGTTTGGGTATCGCCTCACTGCAGAAGCCTAAAACCTACTGCGTCATTGGCTCTTTACTGAAAATAACTCCCTGAAATGTTTTCACTCTTGTAACTTTAAGAAAACAAAAATTAATTAAGATTTTAGGAAATAAATATCAGCATATGTATATTAAATTGACAATGCACATTTTTTTTCAGTAAACTCATTTGAATATTTTTCAGTAAAGTACAAATTATATTCTGGCTTTTAGAAAGCTATAGGGGTTTTGAACCCTACTCATAGCTAATTTATGCTCGTTTTGAGTTTGACTCTAAAATTTATTTTAATTTTTTTCATTTTGGGTTTTATTTATTTATTGAAACTGATTTGGGGTAGTTGTTTGCTTGGTAGATTCTATTATAGTCCGGACGCCAGGTGTTGAAAATGTGAATCATACCACGAAGGAATGGGGCTACTACGAGAATTAGCCTACCCTCCACCCCCTAAATTTACCATGCGGATTCAAAAATATCAATGGCACTTGCTTGCGAGTGGTGGAACACTCTGAAACTTGACATTTTATTATATTTTGGTGTTTCATGCAAGAAAATGCATGTTCCACAAAGTTTGAGGTGCAGTTTTCCGCTCAAATAAAAACGCCTAGAAACCATAGATTTTTTTCATAACAAACTAACACGATTAGTTAGAAAAAATGGCAGAGTTAAAAAAATGGCAAAACTATATGAGTCTTGAACAGTCTTGGAAAGTATAAACAAAATCAAATTGAAGATATATAATGATATTAATTGTTGAAAGATCCATCAGTTCAAGATTTTTTTTTACTGTAATTTTTATTTTCATTTTCAATGCTGTAAGAACTGGAAAATAATAAATTTGTGATATATACGAGTAATTCGTTTTCAGTGAAGCACCAATGACGCAGAAGGCTTTAATGGACGTTCCTTAAGCTATTGTCTAAAGAAATAAAGTGATACTATATATAGTGTTGCTACCGGGGTACTTAGTGTCATCAGATCGGACGGAGAAGGATTATGTTTTTTTTTATCCCCAAAATTATGCATTTTCGGACGGATTTATGTTACGCCCAGAGTTTATTCTCCAGGGCTGCCAACTTGGGCTTATTTTATGTCCGAAAGGACACAATCCTAAGTGCCGGGACATAAAAGGGACATATTTTAGAAACTTGGAAAATTTTTTATCGCAGGAAAGAAGGAGCTGAGAGGAGGTCTCAATAAGTTCAAATTTAAGATTGAAGTTGATATTGCTCAATTTCATACCTGTCCGACAGTTCGCGGTGACGCCGAACTGTAATTGAGAGCGACCCAGTTTAATAGTAGTTGAGGCATCTAGAAAACGGGAATTTCGATACACAATAGATATATCAAGAGAATTGACTTACTATGCTGATTCCAAATACATAAGTTTCAAAATTGTAGAGGATATTCTTACCCATCAAAGGCTAAGTAAAAGTTGAAGTAGTAGTAGTAGTAGTAAACGGCGGCGGGGATAAATGCATTATAGTAGCGTGCACCTTATTGCCTTTCGGTGAGATGATTTCCCCTATTTTTATTCTTTGAAATTTCCAACTTAATAGCCAAATCAATTCTGGAGATACTCTCTTTTGACAATGTGCATGCGCATAACGTCTTTGATTTAGATCAAAATTGTCCCTTAATATCGTAAATGGAGTGTTGTGGTTGTAGTGGTGGTGGTAGCATGCAAACATTCCCTTTTTAATCATCATGAGCTAAGCCTTTTTGACAATCCGTATACACATAGCGTGCTTTGATTTGGTTTAACACTCCCTCAACATTCTCTGAAAGGATCCCTGAATTCCCTTCTTTTTTTGAAAAAAAAACTTTTGATTTACGTTCGAATAAGCCCTGTCGCTATATTCTAGGACCACTGGGACGATACGATCACCTCTGGAAAAAAAATAAACAAAAAAACAAATAAACATGCATCCGTGATCTTTCTTCTGGCAAAAAATAAAATATTCCACATTTTTGCAGACAGGAGCTTAAAACCTCTACAGCGAGGGTTTTCTGGTACTCTGATTTGATTGTTTGATGTTCATTAAGATTCCATCACTTTTGGGGATGTTTCCGCCTTTTCAAGAATAAGGCAAATATATTAGGCTCATAACTTTTGATGGGTAGAATTAAACTTGAAATCAGTATATTTGAAATCAGTATTAAAATACGATTCTTTTAATGCATCTACTGGTATGAAAGTTACCGTTATTTAGAGTTTCGGTGACTTTTGAGCCGGGTCACTCCTCACCTACAGTTCATTACCACGAACTGTTTGATAAAGTTCAATAAACACTATCTTTCTCAATAACACATACTATTTGTGAACAATGAATGAATTGCATAATATACAGCCCTGAACCTGAAGACTGTGTTCTTAGTCGCGATTTTATAACCATGACGGCTTCAATACTTTCTTTTTCAACCTATTCCGTTTTTGTTTTTTTTGTCTTGACATCACTCATCCAAGAAATAATTATTTCTGAGTCTGCATTCGAATTCGGTAGGGAGAGCACCCTCTCGACAAGTTCTGCCAGGTCGGGGAAAACTGTTTCGTCGAGTGAAGTTTCATTGTTTCGCGTATCCATTTTGAATCTTAATGAAAATCACAGTTTCAGATTCAAGCTTATTAAAACTTCTACTTTAAAGGATTGAAGTTCCAATCTGAAAAAATGTGAAAGTTTGTATTTTATGCCACAAGAAAGATCACGGATGTGTGTTTATTTGTTGTTGTTTTTTCCAGGGATGATCACATCGACGCAGTGGTCCTAAAATATCAGAAAAGGGCTTATTCCAACGGGAATTATAAGTTCTAATGCTGGTTTTAAGTTACCAAAAAAATTGGAGGGTAACTAGGACCCCTCCCACGCCCCTTTTTCAAAATCGTCCGATCAAAATTTTGAGATGGCCATTCTTTTCAGCTTAGTTGAAAGGCCAAATAACTATGCGCTTTTTAATAAAAAAGTATGAGCAAGTTTAAAGAACTTAAAACGAAACGCATTTATTACGTATGTTAGGTGGGATTCCCCCTCTTCAACGCCTCACTCTTTACGCTAAAGCTTGAATTTTGTCCGATTTATTTTAGAATGATTCCGGAAACACAAAGTTCATTTGATATATATATATATATATATATATATATATATATATATATATATATATATATATATATATATATATATATATATATATATATATATATATATATATATATATATATATATATATATATATATATATATATATATATATACTATATATATATCCCCCCCCCCCCCCCCCCCCCCCCCCAGCCCCCAACAACCCCCGGTTGCGTGCGGCGTGAGTGTGCGTGTCAGTGCGTGTGGGTGTGTGTTTGTCTCTGTCTGTGCGTGTGTTTGTGTTTGTGTGTGTGTGTGTGTGTGTGTGTGTGTGTGTGTGTGTGTGTGTTGTGTGTGTGTGTGTGTGTGTGTGTGTGTGTGTGTGTATATATATATATATATATATATATATATATATATATATATATATATATATATATATATATATATATATATATATATATATATATATATATATATATATATATATATATATATGTATATATATATATATATATATATATATATATATATATATATATATATATATATATATATATATATATATATATATATATATATATATATATATATATATATATATATATATATATATATATATATATATATATATATATATATATATATATATATATATATATATATATATATATATATATATATATATATGTATATGTATATTATATGTATATATGTATATATATATATATATATATATATATATATATATATATATATATATATATATATATATATATATATATATATATATATATATATATATATATATATATATATATATATGTATATAACTCTCAAATAAGACTGGCTGCAAAGTTTACTAATGAAGACATATTATTTTTGAAGGCAGACAGTTTACTTTCAGTTTTCAAAGCTAGTGCTGCTGATTCCTAAATTGTGAAGGCAATGAAGATGAAAAGGACTGTAGCCACTGGAATTATTAAGCACGTTTTAGCTCCATATAAAAGAGAAGAACTTCGCAAGTTTCTGAGAAGTTTCAAAATCCTCCCTTATTGTTGATGAAACTACTGACCAAACAGCTACAAAGTTTCTTGTATTGATTGTAAAATATTGGAATTGTTCAACTGACAAATTTCGTGAAGAATTTCTAGGTCTACTGGAAGTAGAGGACGCTTTGAGCCGCGGGCTAAAAACTATCATCGACAATTACCTAGAAAAAGAAGATATACCAAAAAACAACACGATAGGTGTTACTTTTGACAACATGTCAATGAACACTGGCACTGCTAGAGGTCTTGGAGTACAGCTTAAAAACGATATACGGGGCCTGTTTGTTTTGGGTTGTACCAGCTATTCAACGGCACTGTGCGCAAGTTAAGCAGTGAAAGCTCTACCTGATGGTCTTGAGTCTTTTCTCAGGGACTTGATAATGTATTTGTCAGGAAATAGCAAGAGGCAAAAAGAATTTCCAGGAAATGTTAGAATTTACTAAACAGGGGGTCCATAAGTTTCTTCTAATAGCTAATACACGTTGGTTTTCAATTGAAAAACCAGGCAATAGAGAACTCGAGAAGTGGATATTTCTTCTGCTCTTATTACCAACCATGCCTTAGATACAGAGGCTCTGGATACACTGGCCAAGGGAAGAGCTACAAAGATTCTGAGGTATATACAAGACCCGCTTGTAAAAAGCTACATGTATTTTTTGAGTTTTATGCTACAGAAAGTCAATAGCATGAATACTGAGTTCCAGTCTTCTGACACGCGGATTCATGTGCTTCTTAGAAGTACCTGAACACTTTTAAAATCAATACTTAGATGTTCCATCATAGCTTCTGTGATTGAGAGGCACAGCCCATTTTCAGTGAATCCAGAGGCGGACTGGGCCGGGGGGCAATTGCCCCCTCTGCTGGTCGGTTTTGAGCCGCTTCAGGCTGGTCGTTTTTTTTCTACGTACAAAAGTGCAGTCGACATAATGTTCAACAAAAAATTCAGCTTGACAATTTTTTGGCTCTGTTATTATAGGCCTACTTACAGATTTAGCGTAGATACCAGCATCGTGCCCTAGGAAGGGACGGATGCTGCTGTCAAACAGGTTCGTTCATGGGCTGAAATGTGATAAATATAACCTGGAGGTTGTCACTTGACCCTAGGTTCACACAGATGCGATTTCACGCAAAAAATACGCATTTTTGCTCGACCTGGCAAGTTCCATGCGTTGTCCGATGCCCATTTCTGCGTTGTGACGGCTCGACGCATGCATTGAAATATTTCAACTCATCCGACAAAACGCATGCGTCATAGTGTTTAGAGTTGGTGGTTAGCGCTTTGACGGATGTACCTGACTGGTTTGGTATGAACAATTTTGCATTTTAGCTGCATCCGTTATGATTTTTGTTGGATTTTTGTGAGTCACTCTGTCTGTGCCCGATTCCGTTACAAGCTAGTAGAAGAGTCAGTACATACTGGAGCGTCAAGGTGTTCTGTTGGGAAGTGCTAAATGATAAATTTGTCTCGTTTTCCTAAGTAAAAGGATTTTCGCTTAGAAAAAGTCTATCATTTTGGCTATAACGTTCATCAGTTTTAAACTTGTGACAAGATGGACGAGGTGACTGATGGAAAAGTTAAGGGAGGCGCGGAAAAACTGAGACTGAAGCGAAGAAAAGAACTTTCTGAGGCTGGAAAAGACCCAAAATAGAGAAAGTTATCATTTATGCGGAGAACTAAGGTCAGTAAAACTTTTTGCCGCTTTTTTTTCAACTTATGGGCTAGGATTCGAAGTTTTTTCTAAGTTGGTCTTAGATTCTAAGTATTTTTTTGCATGACTGTCACTTTTGATTAATTAAAGGCAGATCTTGATATCAAAAAGGCTGTTAGTCTATTGAGGCTGCGTCCGATATACCATTTCTATTGGCACGATTATTGATCAAATTAGGTACTTAGGCGACCACAGCTCGGACAGAGCCCCACCCATTCGAGGTCCGTTGAGTCGACCCTATGAGTTATTGTTGCCTCGGTTTAACTTTTGTGTTTTATGGCTTTTTTCTTCCAGTCTTGGGAGATTAGGCCTGGCCACACGTCGCCTAAAAAGGCAGCTTTTTTTCAGCCATTTTTTCAGGTTTCACTTTCATAAAATCAAAGGTTAATGATCGGATCGGACAGTCTTTGGCTTTGGACTGTGGAAAAATCC
The DNA here is from genome assembly GCF_049724085.1 of Artemia sp. Qi Xiang Cuo. NCBI lineage: Eukaryota > Metazoa > Arthropoda > Branchiopoda > Anostraca > Artemiidae > Artemia > Artemia sp. Qi Xiang Cuo. Next base: position 7,605,753 of record NC_142813.1, on the reverse strand, counting down.
TATCCGATCATTGGATCTTGATAAAACCTGGTTTTTGTTGGCGGATGGTCGAAAAGTGAATTTGAACCAAGATTCAGTGTCCTGGCTTCAGTGCCTGCGACATTTTACAGAAGTCTTGAGAACTTCACCCTACCTTGACTGCTTGTGTGCCTGGGTGTTCTTATGCTTATATTCTATTTTTAGAACCACATCGAAGAAGCACACGACATCGACCCAGTTTCAACGGAGGGTGAGCCAACATCGTCAAATACCGTGACGCCTTCCAGACCAGTGGAGTCAGTAGCAGAGGAATCTATACCGTATCCGAACCAAACTGGAAGTGGTGACTCGGACGCAAAGCTAGCTGATGGTGAACCACCTTTGCCAGTAAGCGTGTCTAGTTCCTACTCTTTACCGCCAAATTCAATAGTAGCTTAAAAATTTAATTTCCTGAGGTTACATCCATTCCAGCCAATACCACCTCAAATAGAAAAGTCTAGTTTGACTTGGCTTCAATTTACTACCAGAAACTTACCACTGGTTCCACCTCACGATCCTGGGTTGCTCTTGAAACTAAAAAATTACAGCAAAATCAATTCTTTGCAGCACATGCATCACGTTTTCTGACGGAAAATCGCAGTTTGTTTCTGGGTTCACCAATTTTAGGCATGCCCATGAGAAAATCCAGGCACATGAAAAGTCGAAAGGTCATATTGCTGCGGCTCAAGCATACGCTCAAGCTGAAAGCTGCCGAGACATTGGATAGTACATAAACAGCGCTTTGGCCAGTAAACGGAAAGAACAGATCTTGCAAAACATTCAAGTGCTGAATCGCGTTTTCGAGGTCGTGAATCTGTTGGGGAAACAAGGATTACCTTTTAGAGCACATGGTGACCAGGAGAGGCTTGAGCTTCTAATAAAGCCGGGAATAAACCACGGAAACTTCCTTGAGGTCATACTATTGCTTTCGAAATATGACGTCCCTCTTAAGGAACATCTGGAAAAAGCAATAGAGGACAGCAGAAATAGGAAATCGAACATGGATGCGAGCGCAAAATCCGGAGACGCAGCTAAGGGTCGTGGCACACGCGTCACTTTTCTTTCCAAGACGACGGTCCAGAAAGTGATAAGGAGCATTTTGAAACACATGCGGAGAGCTATAGTGAACGAAATCGGTGAAAAAAGGTACAGCATCCAAATGGACACAACTCAAGACGCTGGGGTTGTGGACCAGGCTTCTATCGTGTTAAGATATGTGAAAGACGATGAAATTCACGACCGGCTCTTTGCTGTCGTACCTGTCCAAGATTTTAGCGGCAAGGATATGAACGAACTTCTACAAGCCAAGATAGAAGAGCATGGACTTAAGTACGAAAAGATAGCTGGGGAATCGTTTGACGGTGCTTCTAACATGAGGGGCGAATTTGACGGACCTCGTTCTCACATTAAAAACCGCGTTCCAGATTCGGTTTATATCTGGTGCTACAGTCACGTTCTAACCCTTTGCGTCGTTGATTGTTGCACTGCAACAGAGGCGAGGAATCTCTTCGGCACCATGAACAGAATTTCATGTTTCTTTGCTGAGTCGCACAAACGAATGGGCCTGTGGCGACAACAAGTAGAGAACACAAAAGAAGGACAGTCGAAGTTGAAAAGGTTACAGAAAATCGGTGAAACTCGTTGGTGGGCAATAGAGAAGTCACTTGTTTGGATATTTTCCGGTGACGATTGCCTGTACTTAGATGCAGTGCACGTTTTGTTCTCAGTGGAAAACAGCAGTTCTTTCGACTCAAAAACCTTATCTGAAGCCGACTCACTGCTGAGTAAGCTTACGGAGTACAAAACAATCTTAACCGCTCACTTTTTTCTTGCTATATTTGATGTCATTGGCTCTGTTTCAAGGTATTTCCAGACAAAAGGATTGGATTTTCGGAAGGCCTAGAAAATGATTGATAAAGCAAGACAGGATATAGAGAGCGTTTCCTTCGAAAGCGTCAAAGAAAACACCTCCAAGTTCGTGTCAAAGATCCAAGGCCTTCTAGAGACCACTTAATTGGACCTTGAAATTAGCTCAGAGCTACCAGCTTGTCGCGTTGCCAAGAAAATGTGCATGCTGGGAGAAATGGCAAAAGGTTCTCGACCTGAAGATCCACAGCAGCAATTTCGAGTAGAAGTTTTCAGGTTAGTAATTGACCAAATAACAACCAGCCTGAAAGAAGGATTTTCTCACAACAAACAGTTTATTTCCGACGTATATTTCTTGCAGCCCACTACGTTCAGTCTTGTCTGTCGAGATGAAATGCCAGAGTTAGCCCTTCGAAACGTTGCAGCGATGGCGAAGGTTTCTCATAGCGAGCTGAAGTCAGAGCTGAAAAGCTTTGCCTCAGTTTACGACGAAATTATCAGCACGGGTCGTAAAAATAGCCGGGATAGGCCTAGTGTTGAATATGAGGATAGACTTGAACTCAGAGCTGACTGTGGAAGGGGCTGGTGTGCGAGATTCAAGTTCCTGCTGTTCGTGCAACAACTGCAAAATTTGCGTATATCGACTACTATTAAAGCTCAATCTGTGCTCTTCACCTTACACTTCAGTTTTTATGGCTTACAAATATCTGCTGACACTTTCGTTTTCGCAAGTCAGCTGTGAAAGATCCTTCAGCAAACTGAAGCTCATTAAGACAAGATTAAGAACTACAATATCAGATGATCTCTTGGAAGCATTCGTGTTGATGTCATGTGAGCGGGAGCTGCTTGATTCAGTGCTGTTTGAAGATGTTTTAGAAGGCGTGAAAAGAGATTCGAAGACTTTAACATCGCTTTTGTCAGTGCAGTAGTTTTTTCCCCTTTTAGTCCAGTTAATTTGTTCTGTATCTGATCAAAATATATATTTTGTTTTCTGATAGGAATGTCGAAAAACTCTCAGTGGTGTTAAACATCCTTCTGAAGAGGAAAAATACCGTGAATGTTCTTTGGCCCAGATTTCCATGATGCAGGACGAAAGCAGAAAATTTTATACAGCTGAAAATACGATGCCGCTCTCCCTTTGTGTGGAAACGTGAGCAACACGTCCAACCGAGCATCAGGGAGATCTGGCACAAAAAATGAGTAGCGATATCTATACTCTTCCTACTGTAAGCCTAATTCTTACTTAGCGGATATTAGCCTACTAATTTGCCTGGTGGCGCGAATTTCGGCGGGAATGACGCGGAGCGCAATTTACACTCATTGTTCAAGGCCCTTTCTGATTAAACACGAACAAGTTCCTTGTATAAGGAGGGCCATAGGTAGGGCCACTTAACCCAAATGCCCCCTTAGCTTGTCGCTCCCAGTCCGCCTCTGAGTGAATCTCACAGAAGAAAATTTTTGCCCCATGCAAGAGTTAAATTTTGGACCAAACACTGTGGTGCACCTGGAAAAGCACAAAAGTGAATTGAGTCCTATTGAAACTTCTGAATTTAGGGAGCACTGTTTGGCGTACATGCTAGAACTTGTTAGTCAAATCAGAAGTAGAATTGACCATGAAGACGAAACATTGAAAGCACTGTCGCTTTAAGATCTATTTATTAATTTATATTATCACTTGTTGTATGTTTTTGCTATGATTGTTTATTTAATTTATCTTCGGTTTCATTTATTCTTTACTGGTAATTTCTGGTCGTTTTGAGTTTGAATTTTAACCGATAATTGAATTGTTTGAGCTTCAGTTAAAATGGCCTTTCCTTTTCTTTGAAAATCATATCTTTCAAAAAGTTTTTTTTTTATTAATTTTGGAATATGGCGAAGTTGCAGCTTGCCTCTCATCTATATACACTATAGTTATCAATGCTTTACCTTTCTAGACAGCTTTATTCACTACATTTAGTTTGGTCGGAAAATTCGAAAACCATTTCTGGTGTTCGTTTGATTTTTGGATGTGATGTTATTTTGAGTTGTTCTACACTGCCTTTGATTATGCTACAAATATTTAGACAGGATTATGATTAAATGCCTTTGGTTCATAATTATGCTACGTTTAGCATAATAATGCTACGTCTGGCATCACTGCCAAGGTTACGTTCGTACCAATTTGGGGAAGTTCTAAGTGAAAGTCCACTTTTTTGTTACTGTCCTATAAAGCTCATATTTATGTCATTTTTATGAAAATGTGCTTCAATTATCATATGCTTTTGAATAAGTTACACATTTTCCGAGTAATCCATTTTTTAGGGAGAGGGGCAAAAATTTCGCTATTCCTGCTTTAATTACACTAAATGAGTATTGACATTCTTAAAACTTCCTTTTAACATCGAGAAATGCAGTGATTAGTTTAAAAGCGTGAAAAGCAGTATTTTAGTCGATGAAAGTACTGACAGGACTGGATCTAAGTTCTTTGTTATTATTTGTCATTGTTTTTGCTTTAATTCAGGTGAATTAAAGGAAGCGTTTCTTGCTTTTCAAGATGCCAGTGCAAATGGTTCGAAGACCCTTTTTGCTTTGGACAATGCCAGTGTAATACTAGGCAAACGGAACGGCCTGGCCACTTTAATTAAAAATGATTTACCCTGGCTTGCCATAATTTGTTGTGTTCATCATTCTTTTCCCCTTTGTGGTTTCTCCACCTATGAAAAACTTTCATCAAATATTGTGCAATTCAGTCAAGCCAATTAAATTCCCCTTCAAGAAGGGCAAAGTGAGAAGCAGAGCTGAAAGAATTTCAGCATTTTCAACAGATTGTGGAGTATCAACTGCTCTATTTATGCGCAAGAATCTGGTTGATGTTTGAATCAGTTGTCGACCGCTTGATTGAACAACTGGTGCCACTCATTAAGGGCTTAACACACCATTTTTAGAAGAAAAGGACGTGAGTGCTGTCAATAGTTATTTGTCTCTTGTCAGTACAAAAATATAATTATTTTACTTGCTTCTTAAATACGTTTTACCCATGATTAACCAACTATACGTCAAATTTCAAAGTGGGGAAGTGAAAATCGATAAATTAAAGTCTTGTCTTCCGTATCTTCTTCAAAAAATAGGATCTAATTTCATTAGCGAAAGTCATGTGATGTCTAGAAAAACCTGTCCATTTACAATAGATTTTTCAGACTCTCGGAACTTTAGGAGTATACAAGATATGCATCTTATCGCAGAATTATATTTCTACGAGCTTGAAAGACTAGAGCACCTACTTAGAAAGCCTAGGCTTTCTACGCGCTAGAAAGCCTTGTGCTTGGTGGTCTAAGAGCACCAAGCGCAAGAGGTAATAAAAAGCTTTTTAGCATTTCATATCAAGCTCCAGGCCGAGGCTTATTTCTGAATCAACCCATAAGAACTTTTATTGGATCTAGTTAAGTCTTATTCCAAGCGTAGTAAAGTCAGGGCAACTAAAGTAATGTTTTCCTCTGTTTAAGATGTTTAAACAATGCTCCCCTCATGTTGACATTGAGTCTTTCAACACAGAGTGGGGACGTTTTTTTTTATACTCAAGTGAGGCAGATTTAGAGGTTAATCAGTCTGTAGTTAATTTTTGGAAATAAATTGTACTTAATCCTTACTATTTTTATCGAATTTTGTGTTGACAATGACACAAAATAACTATGTTTCCGGGTTTGAGCCCCCCCCCCCCTCCAGCCCTCAGGGAATGGGTTATAAATTCAGGGGCGGATCCAGAATTTTTCTAGGGGGGGGGGCAAAATAGGCTGTTCCGATAAACTTGCGTTAGGAATAAGTTCAATTGACGCAATCTTGTGTTAATTAAGTAAATTACACTACTTTAGAATATGTTAGCCCCCCCCCCACTGTATAAATTATGGTAATTACCAATCGTCAATATATAAAGCTTTTATAGAAGGGGTGGTTAGAAATTGAAAGTTCTGGTTCCATTTTAAGAGTAAAAAATGATCGGAGGGCAACTAGTCCCCCCACACTCCATTTTCTCAAAATGAATTGGGTCATACTTTTTAGATAGTCATTTTGTTCAAGATAGTATATGTATCATATAACTGCTTTTAGGGTTGACACAGCCCAGCAGAACTCAGGGTCAAGGGTTGCAAGTTATTCCCTGGGGGCACATAAGGTCTTATGGAAGGAAATGTTCGCACAAACTTTGGAGGAGGCTAATTTGATAAGAAATTGAAAGTTCTATTTTCCCATTTTAAGAGCCAAAGTTGATCAGAGGGCAACAGCCCCTCCCCATGCCCTCTTTTCCCAAATGCATGTGATCGAAAATTTGAGTTAGACATTGTGTTCAATTTAGTCCAAAGGTTATATAACAATGCCTTTAAGGTTGATACAAACCACCAGAGCCCTGGCGCGAGGGTTGTAAGTTATGCCCCGGGGGAATGTAAGGTTTCCATGGAAAAGGTGGCCGTAAAAATTTTGGAGGAGGCTCATTTGAATGGAAATTGGAAGTTTTATTTTTCTTTTAAAGAGTTAAAAGTGATCAGAGGGCAAATTTTTCCCAAATGCATCCGATCGAACTTTTGAGATTTTGTTCAAAATAGTCCAAAGATCATATTACAATGGCTTCGGCGTTGACACAATCCCAAGACCCGGATTATAGGTTGTAAGTTATGTCTCTGAAGCATATCCGATTTTTATGGAAGTGGTAGTTATATTAACTTTGGTGGAAGCCTACTTGATTGAAAATTGAAAGTTATAGTTAATTTTAAAGAATCAGAAGTAATTGGAGGGAGGTAAGCTAGCCCCCCTCCATGACCTCTTTTCCCCAAATGTATCCGATCAAAATTTTTGAACAGTCATCTTGTTCAAAATATTCGAAATGTCAAATAACTATGGTTCCAGGTTTGACCCCCCCCCCTCAAGCCCTCGGAAAAAGGGATATAAATTATGCTAGTTACCCATTATTATTATTATTGTTATTATTTATTTATAACCCGTCGTTAAAAAAACAAAAGACATATTACAATAAAGATAAAGAAAAAAAAAAGAAAAAAAAAAGGGACAAATAATAATTAAACGGATACAAACGAGAAAAACACAAAAATGACAAGAAATAAGAAAAATTTATGCAATTGCCTACTGCTTGAGTAAAATATACCAGGGGTGGTTACCAATTTTACTATTAAAACGGGAAATCTAATTTTCAATTATGAGAGTGGAATCTGCCAGTTTATACCTATTAATGAGGTATGTGTTACGTGTCCAGGGGGGGGAGTCTTAAAAGGTACTTAGCATATTTAAAAAAATATTGCTCGAAGTTTCTGTTTAGTGGTGCATGGAAATGTTTGCCAAAAAGGGCTCAGGTATAAAAAAATGGGGCAATGCTAGTGCAGTATACAGCCGAGCAAGGATAAACCGGTTGAAGCTGAACTTCGTTGCAACCAATCTGCTGTATGCAAAACCGGTACGCTTTTCTAGATGTTGAATTAATAGCTGTCGTGTGTGTCTCAGCGTTTTACCAATCAGTAGTCCAAGATAAATGATGTGATCTGCTGGCTTAATACTTGTCTGTCAAAGGTCTATGTTAGGTGGGACTTGGTTTTCGGGCCAATTAAACAGTAATACCTCTGATTTTGCAGCGTTAAATTCTAGGCCTATTGCAGCATATTACTTTTGAAAAATAGCAAAATTGCATTCGATGCCACCAATATTCCGGCTCATATTTAAAATATCGTCAGCATAACACAGAAGAGAAAGGTCAATACCATCCAGAACACACGTTATTTGGTAATTTTCCTGTGCTGGAAGAACACTGTTATTAAAAGCCGGGGCAGAAGTAGGAGCACCTTGCCGGGCGCCTTTTCGTACTGGGATGGTTGGGTAAATTTCCCTTATATTCTTTTCGGGCGAAACAACTTTTATTTGTGTCTGGAGGTTTTCATACATGTCCTTTAATGGCATTATGACATCTCGTTGGACGCCTCTCTTTCCCATTTCTAGAATAATTTGGTCGTGGATAAGGGATTCAAACGCACGCTTGACATCATGAATACCGATCGCGACCGACTCGCCTGAGCTTTCAGCGTCAATAAGGACAGAAGCCACGACGCTTAGCGCATGGCCACAACCAAGACCAGCTTGAAAGCCAAATTGGGAGGGTGGTGCACAACATTTCTCATTTATTTCTTTAATTATAAGTAGCTCAAAAATTTTTCAAAAAGTTGTTGATATCGTAATGGGTCGAAAAGACGTACATTCATCCAGGGGTTTCCCCTTTTTTGGCACAGGGGTAAGGGACCCTATGCAAAAATTACTGGGAACCACACCTTGCACAAAAATCATCTGAAAAAGCAGGGCAAGGTGCTGAATGAGCATTGAAGATGGGTTTTTTAAATGAAGAGCAGAAATTCCATCAGCACCACGTGACTTTTTCTTTTTAATGCGACGGAGCACGTTCTGAACCTCGGATAGCGACACAGTAACGTTAGAACGGTCGGTGCTTGATAGGAAATTATGCAGCTCTGCCTTGTATTTTGCGCTAAGAGTCGGACAGGGGGATTTAAATTCTTGTTCGTAATAAGTTCTCCAAGATTCAAGGGAAATTGAAGATGCAGCAAAATTCGGCTTTCTTTCGGAATAAGTCTTCCATATAAGGTCAGGATTTCGTAGAGCATCTTCAGAAGACTTAGCAATTACATTAGACCGGTGGAGAGCCAATTCTTTTCCAAACTTTCTTTTTGTAAGGAGTCTAACGGCATTTACAACCCCAATTCTCGGCCGTCCACACTACTTCCAAACAGAAAGCCAAAATTTTGCCTGGTTGCATGCATTAACTAGGCCAGCATTTTGCGACCAACCTGAAACTTGCGTACCGGTCTTAATTTTCTTTATGGGAACAGCAGCTT
>NC_142813.1:7579662-7596491 GCF_049724085.1 Artemia sp. Qi Xiang Cuo | reverse complement strand
TGTGGTTTACCTTGTCACAGTTACATTTTCTTGATTTTTCAAAGTTCATTTTGAATTTCTTTCGTTGAAATGCAAGAGTTGGAATATTTCAGTAGTGTTTGGTTATGGTTTACCTTGTCACAGTTACATTTTCTTGGTTTTTCAAAGTTCATTTTGAATTTCATTCGTTGAAAAGAACGAGTTGGAATATTTCTGTAGTGTCTTATCGTGGTTTAACTTGGCAAATGTACTTATTCTTTAGTTTTAATTTTTCATTTAGATTTTCAATCGTTGATATGCAAGAGTTGGAATATTTCAGCAGTGTTTGGTTGTGGTTTACCTTGTCACAGTTAAATTTTCTTGATTTTTCAAAGTTCATTTTGAATTTCTTTCGTTGAAATGCAAGAGTTGGAATATTTCAGTAGTGTTTGGTCGTGGTTTACCTTGTCACAGTTACATTTTCTAGATTTTTCAAAGTTCATTTTGAATTTCTTTCGTTGAAATGCAAGAGTTGGAATATTTCAGTAGCGTTTGGTTGTGGTTTAACTTGTCACAGTTACATTTTCTTGATTTTTCAAAGTTCATTTTGAATTTCTATCGTTGAAATGCAAGAGTTGGAATATGTCAGTAGTGTTTGGTTGTGGTTTACCTTGTCAAAGTTACATTTTCTTGATTTTTCAAAGTTCATTTTGAATTTCTTTCGTTGAAATGCAAGAGTTGGAATATTTCAGTAGTGTTTGGTTGTAGTTTACCTTGTCACAGTTACATTTTCTTGATTTTTCAAAGTTCATTTTGAATTTCTTTCGTTGAAAAGCAAGAATTGGAATATTTCAGTAGTGTTTGCTTGTGGTTTACCTTGTCACAGTTACATTTTCTTGATTTTTCAAAGTTCATTTGAATTTCTTTCGTTGAAATGCAAGAGTTGGAATACTTCAGTAGTGTCTGGTTATGGTTTACCTTGTCACAGTTACATTCTCTTGATTTTTCAAAGTTCTTTTTGAATTTTTTTCGTTGAAATGAAAGAGTTGGATTATTTCAGAAGTGTTTGGTTGTGATTTACCTTGTCACAGTTATATTTTATTGATTTTTCAAAGTTCATTTTGAATTTCTTTTGTTGAAATGCAAGAATTGGAATATTTCAGTAGTGTTTGGTCGTGGTTTACCTTGTCACAGTTACATTTTCATGATTTTTCAAAGTTCATTTTGAATTTCTGTCTTTGAAATGCAAGAGTTGGACTATTTCAGTAGTGTTTGGTTGTGGTTTACCTTGTCACAGTTACATTTTCTTGATTTTTCAAAGCTCATTTTGAATTTCCTTCGTTGAAAAGCAAGAGTTGGAATATTTCAGTAGTGTTTGCTTATGGTTTACCTTGTCACAGTTACATTTTGTTGATTTTTCAATGTTAATTTGAATTTCTTTCATTGAAATGCAAGAGTTGGAATATTTCAGTAGTGTTAGGTTGGGTTTTACCTCGTCACAGTTACATTTTCTTGATTTTTCAAAGTTCATTTTGAATTTCTTTCGTTGAAATGCAAGAGTTGGAATATTTCAGTAGTGTTTGGTTATGGTATACCTTGTCACAGTTAAATTTTCTTGATTTTTCAAATTAATTTTGAATTTCTATAGTTGAAATGCAAGAGTTGGAATATTTCAGTAGTCTTTGGTTGTCGTTTACCGTGTCACAGTTACATTTTCCTGATTTTTAAAACTTCATTTTGAATTTCTTTCGTTGAAGTGCAAGAGTTGGAATATGTCAGTAGTGTTTGGTTGTGGTTTACCTTGTCACACTTACATTTTCTTGATTTTTCAAAGTTCATTTTGAATTTCTTTCGTTGAAATGCAAGAGTTGGAATATTTCGCTTGTGTTTGGTTGTGGTTTACCTTGTCACATGTACACACATGTATACACATGTACGCACATGTGCTTATCATGAGTGCTCATGATTAGTTAACCTAACCTTTTCCGGTGAGTATGGTTAGGTTAGACTAGATTAAGTTAGGTTAGATTAGACTAGGTTAGGTTAGCCTACGTACGCTTCACTTAGGTTAGCTTAGGTTAGGTGAGAGACATGCAAAAAGTTAGGTGTATGATTAGGTTAGGTTAGGTTAGATTAAGTTAGGTTAGGTTAAGTTAGGTTAGGCTAGGTTAGCCTACGTACGCGCGCGTACGTAGGCTAACCTAGCCTAACCTAACTTAACCTAGCCTAACTTAATCCTAACCTAACCTAACCTAATCATACACCTAACTTTTCGCATGTCTCTCACCTAACCTAAGCTAACCTAAGTGAAGCATACGTAGGCTAACCTAACCTAGTCTAATCTAACCTAACTTAATCTAGTCTAACCTAACCATACTCACCGGAAAAGGTTAGGTTAACTTATCATGAGCACTCATAATAAGCACATGTGTGTACATGTGTATACATGTGTGTACATGTGACAAGGTAAACCACAACCAAACACTAGCGAAATATTCCAACTCTTGCATTTCAACGAAAGAAATTCAAAATGAACTTTGAAAAATCAAGAAAATGTAACTGTGACAAGGTAAACCACAACCAAACACTACTGACATATTCCAACTCTTGCATTTCAACGAAAGAAATTCAAAATGAAGTTTGAAAAATCAGGAAAATGTAACTGTGACATGGTAAACGACAACCAAACACTACTTAAATATTCCAACTTGTTCATTTAAAATATATAAATTAAAAATAATTTTGAAAAATCAAGAAAATATAACTGTGACAAGTTAAAACATAAGCAAACACTATTGAAATATTCCATCTCTTCATCTTCAATGATTGAAATTCAGAATAAACTGTGAAAAATCAAGAAAATGTAACTGTGACAAGGTATACCACAACCAAACACTACTGAAATATTTCAACTCTTGAATTTCAACGAAAGAAATTCAAAATGAACTTTGAAAAATCAAGAAAATGTAACTGTGACAAGGTAAACCACAACCAAACACTACTGAAATATTCCAACTCTTGCATTTCAATGAAGAAAATTCAAAATGAACTTTGAAAAATCAAGAAAATGTAACTGTGACAAGGTAAACCACAACGAAACACTTCTGAAATAATCCAACTCTTGCATTTCAACGAAAGAAATTCAAAATGAACTTTGAAAAATCAAGAAAATGTAACTGTGACAAGGTAAACCATAACAATACACTACTGAAATATTCCAACTCTTGCATTTCCATGAAAGAAATTCAAATGAACTTTGAAAAAATCAAGAAAATTTAACTGTGACAAGGTAAACCACAACCAAACATTACTGAAATATTCCAGCTCTTGCTTTTCAACGAAAGAAATTCAAAATGAACTTTGAAAAATCAAGAAAATGTAACTGTGACAAGGTAAACCACAACCAAACACTACTGAAATATTCCAACTCTTGCATTTCAACGAAAGAAATTCAAAATGAACTTTGAAAAATCAAGAAAATGTAACTGTGACAAGGTAAACCACAACCAAACACTACTGAAATATTCCAACTCTTGCATTTCAACGAAAGAAATTCAAAATGAACTTTGAAAAATCAAGAAAATGTAACTGTGACAAGGTAAACCACAACCAAACACTACTGAAATATTCCAACTCTTGCATTTCAACGAAAGAAATTCAAAATGAACTTTGAAAAATCAAGAAAATGTAACTGTGACAAGGTAAACCACAATCAAACACTACTGAAATATTCCAACTCTTGCATTTCAACGAAAGAAATAAAAAATGAACTTTGAAAAATCCTGAAAATGTAAGTGTGACAAGGTAAACCAAAACGAAACACATCTGAAATATTCTAACTCTTGCATTTCAAGGAAAGAAATTCAAATGAACTTTGAAAAATCAAGAAAATGTAAGTGTGACAAGGTAAACCACAACCAAACACAACTGAAATATTCCAACTCTTGCATTTCAACGAAAGAAATTCAAAATGAACTTTGAAAAATCAAGAAAATGTAACTGTGACAAGGTAAACCACAACCAAACACTACTGAAATATTCCAACTCTTGCATTTCAACGAAAGAAATTCAAAATGAACATTGAAAAATCACGAAAATGTAACTGTGACAAGGTATACCATAACCCTACACTACTGAAATATTCCAACTCTTGCATTTCAATGAATGAAATTCAAAATGAACTTTGAAAAATCATGAAAATGTAACTTTGAAAAGGTATGCCACGCCCAAACACTACTGAAATATTCCAACTCTTGCATTTCAACAAAAGAAATTCAAATGAACTTTAAAAAATCAAGAAAAAGTAACTGTGACAAGGTAAACCATGAGCAAACACTACTGAAATATTCCAACTATAGCTTTTCAATGAATGAAATTCGAAATGAGCTTTGAAAAGTCAACAAAATGTAACTGTGACAAGGTAAACCACAACCAAACACTACTGAAATAGTCCAACTCTTTCATTTCAACGACAGAAATTCAAAATGATCTTTGAAAAATCATGAAAATGTAACTGTGACAAGGTAAACCACGACCAAACACTACTGAAATATTCCAACTCTTGCATTTCAAAGAAAGAAATTCAAAATGAACTTTTAAAAATCAAGAAAATTTAACTGTTACAATGTAAACCACAACCAAACACTACTGAAATATTATAACTCTTGCATTTCAATGAAAGAAATTCAAAATGAGCTTTGAAAAATCAAGAAAATGTAACTGTGACAAGGTAAACCATAACCAGAAACTACTGAAATATTCCAACTCTTGCATTTCACTGAAAGAAATTCAAATGAACTTTAAAAAGTCAAGAAAATGTAACTGTGACAAGGTAAAACACAAGCAAACACTACTGAAATATTCCAATTCTTGCTTTTCAACGAAAGACATTCAAAATGAACTTGGAAAAATCAAGAAAATGTAACTGTGACAAGGTAAACCATAACCAAACACTACTGAAATATTCCAACTCTTTCATTTCAAGGAAAGAAATTCAAATGAACTTTGAAAATTCACGACAATGTAACTTTGACAAGTTAAACCACAACCAAACACTACTGAAATATTCCAACTCTTGCATTTCACCGAAAGAAATTCAAAATGAACTTTTAAAAATCAAGAAAATGTAACTGTGACAAGTTAAACCACAACCAAACGCTACTGAAATATTCCAACTCTTGGATTTCAAGGAAAGAAATTCAAAATGAACTTTGAAAAATCAAGAAAATGTAACTGTGATAAAGTAAACCACGATCAAACACTACTGAAATATTCCAACTCTTGCATTTCCATGAAAGAAATTCAAAATGAACTTTGAAAAATCAAGAAAATGTAACTGTGACAAGGTAAACCACAACCAAACACTGCTGAAATATTTCAACTCTTGCATTTCAACGAAAGAAATTCAAAAAGAACTTTGAAAAATCATGAAAATGTAACTGTGACAAGGTAAACCACAACCAAACACTACTAAAATATTCCAACTCTTGCATTTCAACGAATAAAATTCAAAATGAACTTTGAAAAATCAAGAAAATGTAACTGTGACACGGTAAACCACAACCAAACACTACTGAAATATTCCAACTCTTGCATTTCAACTAAAGAAATTCAAAATGAACTTTGAAAAATCAAGAAAATGTAACTGTGACAAGGTAAACCACAACCAAACACTACTGAAATATTCCAACTCTTGCATTTCAACGAAAGAAATTCAAAATGAACATTGAAAAATCAAGAAAATGTAACTGTGACAAGGTATACCATAACCATACACTACTGAAATATTCCAACTCTTGCATTTCAACGAAAGAAATTCAAAATGAACTTTGAAAAATCAAGAAAATGTAACTGTGACAAGGTAAACCACAACCAAACACTACTGAAATATTCCAACTCTTGCATTTCAATGAAAGAAATTCAAAATGAACTTTGAAAAATCAATAAAATGTAACTGTGACAATGTAAACCACAACCAAACACTACTGAAATATTCCAAATCTTGCATTTCAGATAAATAAATACAAAATTAACTTTTAAAAATCATGAATATGTAACCGTGACATTGTAAACAACGACCAAACACTATTGAAATATACTAACTCTTGCATTTCAACGAATGAAATCCAAAATGAACATTAAAAAATCAAGAAAATGTAACTGTGATATGGTTTAAGAAAATGTAACTGTTAGAATGTAAACCACAACAAAACACTATTGAAATATTCCAACTCTTTAATTTAGTCGAAAGAAATTCAAAATGAACTTTTAAAAATCAAGATAATGGATCTGTGACTAGGTAAACCACAACAAAACACTATTGAAATATTCCAACCCTTGCATTTCAACGATAGAAATTCAAAATAAACTTTCAAAAATCAAGAAAATTTAACTGTGACAAGGTATACAATAACCATACACTATTGAAATATTCCAACTCTTGCATTTCAACGAAAGAAATCCAAAATAAACTTTGAAAAATTAAGGGAATGTAACTGTGACAAGGTAAACCACGATAAAACACTATTGAAATATTCCAACTCTTGAATTAAAAAGAAATAAATTAAAAATTAACTAATAAAATAAGATATCAACAACAATATACAATTTAAAAAAAAGACAAAAAAAACTGAAATATTAAAAATCTTGAATATCAAAGACAGAAATTCAAAATAAACTTTGAAAAATCAGGAAAATGTAACTGTGACAAGGTAAACCACAACCAAACACTCCAGAACTATTCCATATATTCCATTTAAAATATATAAATTAAAAATGTTAATTTATACAAAAATTTTATGTATCTGTGACAAGTTAAACAACTATAAATCACTACATAAATATTACATCTCTTGCATTTCAATGAAAGAAATTCAAAATAAACTTTGGAAAATCAAGAAAATGTAACTGTGACAAGGTAAACCACAACCAAACACTACTGAAATATTCCGACTCTTGCATTTCAATGAAAAAAATTCAAAATAAACTTTGAAAAATCAGGAAAATGTAACTGTGACATGGTAAACCACAACCAAACACAACTGAAATATTCCAACTCTTGCATTTCAACGAAAGAAATTCAAAATGAACTTTGAAAAATCAAGAAAATGTAACTGTGACATGGTAAACCATAACCAAACACTACTGAAATATTCCAACTCTTGCATTTCAACGAAATAAATTCAAAATGAATTTTTAAAAATTAAGAAAATGTAACTGTGACATGGTAAACCACAACCAACCACTATTGAAATAATCCAACTCTTGCATTTAAAAGAAAGAAATTAAAAATGAACTTTGTAAAATCAAGAAAATGTAACTGTGACAAGGTAAACCACAACCAAACACTACTGAAATATTCCAACTCTTGCATTTCAACGAAAGAAATTCAAAATGAACTTTGAAAAATCAAGAAAATGTAACTGTAACATGGTAAACGACAACCAAATACTACTGAAATATTCCAACTCTTGCATTTCAACGATAGAAATTCAAAATGAATTTGAAAAATCAAGAAAATGTAACTGTGACAAGGTAAACCATAACCAAACACTACTGAAATATTCCAACGCTTACATTACAACGAAAGAAATTCAAAATGAACTTCGAAAAATCAAGAAAATGTAACTGTGACAAGGTAAACCATAACCAAACACTAGTGAAATATTCCAACTCTTGCATTTCAACGAAATAAATTCAAATGAAATTTGAAAAATCAAAAAAATTTAAGTGTGACAAGTAAAACCACAACAAAAAGCTACTGAAATAGTCCAGCTCTTGTATTTCAATGAGAGAAATTCAAAATGAACTTTGAAAAATCAGGAAAATTTAACTGTGACAAGGTAAACCACAACGAAACACAACTGAAATATTCCAACTCTTGCATTTCAACGAAATAAATTCAAAATGAACTTTGAAAAATCAGGCCTTTGGGGTGTCGGGGGGGGCCTTTTTTTTGGGGGGGAGGGGCCGGGGGGAGGGTCGTTCTGTGTCTCAATGCACAAAAAATATTAAAAAATGGGGGAGGGAAGGGGAGGAGGGGAGGAGGGGAGGGGAGGAGGGGGAGGGGATGGGTGCGAGGGGAGGGGAGGGGATGGGAAGGAGGGGGGGGAGATGGAGGGAGAGGGAGGGGGCCCTTTGGGGACCAAAGGGGGGAGGGGCTCTTTGGGGGTCCGGTGGCCCATTGGGAGCCTGGGGGAGCTTTGAGGACCCGGGGAGGGCCTTTGGGGGTCCGGTGGCCCATTGGGAGCCTGGGGGACCTTTGAGGATTGGGGTTGTGGGATTGGGGCCCTTGGGGGCTTTGGGGACCGGGTGTGGGCCTTTGGGAGTCCGGGGGCCCTTTGGGAGCCCTGGGACCCTTTGGGTACCGGGGGGTTTCTTCTGGATTGGGGTATGGGGTTTGGAACCCTTTGGATTGGGGTAGGATGATCGGGGCCCTTTGGGGTTGGGGTAGGGGACTTCACAACACTGTTAAAATACAACTTGTGTATTATAACGACCACCCTCGAATTCTCTTCTAAAACCTTTCCTAAAATCTTCTTTCAAAATGTCTCTAACTATTTCGCCAAAATAATCCCATAAAATGGATAAAACCGTTTCGCCCAAATAATCCCTAAACGTAATTTCTGTGTGTTCCTTTTGTTTGGCATTTCTGCGCTAACGCATTTCAAATTTCTAGGGAACCCTTTCCTACGTTAATCTCTTCATCTCATAAATTTTCCTAGCTAAACTATTAA
Source organism: Artemia sp. Qi Xiang Cuo (assembly GCF_049724085.1). Classification (NCBI taxonomy): domain Eukaryota; kingdom Metazoa; phylum Arthropoda; class Branchiopoda; order Anostraca; family Artemiidae; genus Artemia; species Artemia sp. Qi Xiang Cuo. The sequence goes on along the minus strand of NC_142813.1, from coordinate 7,587,798 downwards.
GGTTTCGTTAGAATATCAATTTATTTCTCCGACTTAAAGCTCAGTGAAGCCGTATTTAAAAATAGAATTTCTATCTCTTTAGACTCCCGCATAATTCCAAGATATCAAGTGATTTCATTTATAATTCCTGACACTATTGATCAATGAAGCCCTATTTAAAAATAGAATATTAATTTTTCTCTCTGACCTAAAGAATGTTTATCCCTCAGACCTAAGATTAAAGAAGCCTTAATGTTTCTTAATTCTCCCCTTCGTGAATCAATAATTTCCCCTAGCGATTATGTAAATCAAGTTCACAGGTGCTACTCGTGACAGGACCACGTGGTTTATGGTTTTCCAAGTGAGAAAGTTCCTGTTTTTCCAAGTGAGAAAATTCCTGTTTTTTCATTCTCACTGACAAAAACCATAAAACAGACATGAATTGCTGTTGACTTCCATGAAAAACATCAAATAAATTGACCAACACACATAACCGTCCAAGAAAACATCCATCAATGTGAGAAAATTCATTTTTTTTCAAGTGAGAAAAATTCTGTTTTTCCATTCTCACTGACAAAAACCATAAGAACATGCATAAATTATGTAAAAAAGTTGTAGGTGGCAGCAGGGGTGAGGGGTGGGGCTGGTACCCCCCTTTCTACTTTAGCCATGGATTCGTTCTTCCCTTAGCGTTTTTCAGAAAATTCTCAGCGGCACGGTTAACACACTGTTGGATCACGAGGGCACTTCGTATCGAAGGAGTTGTCGTAGAAACTTTTAAAAGGGCTCATTCAATTGGAAATTGGAGCGGCTAGTGCCCTTTTTAATAGTCGTAAGTGATTGGAATTCAACTAACACCCCTTCCGCGCCAACCATTTCCCAAAATACATCCAATCAAAATTTTGATATTGCCATTCTGTTCAGCGTAGTTGATTTCCAAATAGAAATTATCTTTTTGAGGAGGACACTCCCCAACAGCCCTCATAGCAAGGGTTGTAAGTTATGCCCAGGGGGCATATAAAATTTTTAAAGAAAGTGTTGTCGTAGAAACTTCAAAAAAGGCTCATTCGATTGGAAATACAAAGGGCTAGTGCTCTTTTTAATAGTCGAAAGTGACTGGAGGGCAACTAACCCTCATCTAACGCCCACCTTTTCCCCAAATACATCCAATCAAAATTTTGAGATAGCCATTTTGTGCAACGTAGTTGAAAGTTCTGAAAATCAGGTCTTTGAGGAAGATAACACCCCCACGGCCCTCAGGGTAAGGGTTGTTAGCTATACCCTGAGGGCATATAAGGATGTTATAGAAAGAGTTGTCCAAGAAACTTCAAAAAGGGCTCATTCGATTGGAAATTGAAAGAGCTAATGCTTTTTCTAATAGTCGAAAGTGATTGAAGGGCAACTAACCTCCCTCTCACGCCCACCATTTCCCCAAACACATCCAATCAAAACTATGAGATAGCCATTTTCTCAAAGTTCAACGTAGTTGAAAGTTCTGGAAATTATATCTTTAAGGATAACAAACCCCCCACTCCCCTCAGGGCAAGGGTTGTAAGTTATGCCCTGGGGCCAAATTAGGTTTTTATAGATATCATTGTCGTAGAAACGTCAAAAAGGGCTCACTCAATTGGATATTGAAAGGGCTATTGCCCTTTTTAAAAGTCAAAAGTGATTGGAGAGTAACTAATCCCCCTCTCACGTCCTCCATTTCCCCAAACACATCCATTCAAAATTTTGAGACAGTCATTTTTTTCAACGTAGTTGAAAGTTTTGGAAATTAGGCTTTTGAGGATGACAGCCCCTCCCCCACAGCCCTCAAGCTAAGGGTTGTAAGTTATGCCCTAGGGGCATATAAGGTTTTAATAAAAAGCGTTGTTGTAGAAACTTCAAAAAGGGCTCCTTCGATTGGAAATTGAAAGGGCTAGTACCCTTTTTAATAGTCGAAAATGATTCAAGGGCAACTAACCCCCCTCTCACACCCACCATTTCCCCTACTAATTCAATCAAAATTTTGAGATGGCTATTTCGTTAAACGTCCTCTTAAGTTCTTGAAAATTGATCTTTGAAGATGACAACCCCCCCCCCACAACCCTCAGCGCAAGGGTTGGAAGTTATACTCTGGGGGCATATAAGGTTCTTATTATAAGGTTTAATATCTGTATGCTACCACTGCTATTACAATTACCACTAGTCCCCGGCGTCGCACCTATAAGAGAATGCCCACGCAATCAATGTTGACAAGAAACACTTGTTTTTTGATCAGTCTTCCTCAAATCCCATTTTTATTTACAAGATATTCTACCTATTCATGAGGTAGAAACATTGCGAGTTGCTGGTTGGACGCTGGTAAAATTAAAAAAGACTACCTCCACCTACCATGGGCGCCCATAAGCTGAATTCCAGGGGGGGGGGCAAACTTTGTCTAATTGACATTTTTGATGCTATATAATAGAAATCTCAGAACAAAAATATAAAAATAAGGCAGTATCATTCAGCCAGGGGGGGGGGGGGGGGGGCCCCCCCCCCCCCCATATGGGCGCCCATGCCACCTACATTCTCGAAAATTGGGGCTCCATAAGCTAAAAATATTAAATAGACGTTGCCAGAACTGATGTATTTGTAGGTTTATATATATATATATATATATATATATATATATATATATATATATATATATATATATATACATATATATATATAATTAAAGATACTTTTTTATTTAAAGGTAGTACCTTTGGCACAAATGTTTCTACTGCAATGAGGGCTTCAATCCAGGGAGCGTCTTTATCACGCAAGAAACTTTGAAACGAACTTAGTGGAGTTACATGCAAATTGGTGTGATCAGTCCGAGTTGTTAGATTATATTGCAACGTTGACGGATAGCTAAGTCTTCTATTCTTTACGTAATTCACAAGGCACTCATCCTCCATAGTAACCTTTTCTGCCACCATTTCTTCAAAAGAAAAGCACTTTGTGATATCCTGGACTCTTTGCATTCTTATCAAATAAGTAACTAAAGCGCCAAGCAGAATTATAACATATAAGCTTTTTACACTCAGATATTGACTAAAACCTTTCATTTTTCTAAAGAAGTCCGTAGCATTCTATAGCATGGAACTGTACAATACCTAATGTGCTATCATTTTAACACTACGATTTATAATGAAAATGAGTCATTGACAACTCAAAATGAAATCCAAGTAAAAATTTAAGCAGGAAACCGTCACTTTTTACGTAAGGGCAGCAACATAGGCCTAGACTGACAACTATTCTATAGCACAGGCCTATTTACCGAATATTGTATAGCGGCATTCAAATACCTGTTTAACTATTAGCATATCTGAGTACGGTCTTCGCGCGATCTATTAACGGACCATCCTATAAATTATCATTTATACTAATTTTGTTTATAGAATTATTTAGGTAACAGTGGTCGGTAAAGTGCGGCTTCAAGACAAGTGTGGCTCTTCTGCCCCTTACGTGACACTCTTGCATAAATATCCACGAACAGCCATGAAAGTCTTACTGAGAGTATCGGTCTTTGTTCAACCGCGGGGTTGGTGGCGTGAAATAGGTTTCGGTGTTTAAATAGTCTGGTCAGTGCTAGCCAGTGGCAGTGCACCATTCTCAAATTTCTAGGGGATTCATTCTTGGATTCATCCAAATTTTTTTTTGCCATTTACTTCCGGAAGTCCGAAAATGAAACTTTGTTCATTTCGCTTACTGAGTAGTTATCAATGAATCCATAGTAGAAACTGATTGCTTTGGATTAAAAAAGAAAGGCGAGCGGAAAAGAAATTGAGTGAATTTTGCCAGTTCTAAAAATCAAACAGTTCCTTGTAACCAACTGTATTTAAGGAGCGCCTAGGGCTAACAGCAACCGAAACTTTATATATAGAATCAAAAGAATCTGCCTTTTATGGTGATTCCACATATATAAAACTCATAAAGTTAAAAGTTACGCATCAAAAACTATGACACTGAGAAAATATGTGCAATCTTTTAAAAAGGTATAAACACTCCCAGGGGACAAATGATCAATCTTTAGTGGTCTTGAAACATAACTAGAGCACTCTCATCTTGTAATCATACATTCATATGGAGGAGGTGGAAAGCCCCTCTAATGTGAATAACGCAGGGTCAATCGGCGTATGAAAGTAACCCACCAGTCACAAACCTTTCGTAGTAATGGATCAAATAACTGATTTTGCAGGACATTATAAGAGAAAAAAATATGCAGTAGATTTAACTAGCCCCAAACAGGGGTAGAGAGAAGGGGCTCAACACTGTCCTTAAACCAGCTAGAAACCCCTTCCTTGCCTATATGAATATAAAATAGCGATGAAATAAGAAAACAGCCTACCGCATCTGGGATAACCGACGAAAGTCAGATGTTCATTGTTTAGCCAGTTTTCAAAGAGGGTTATTGTTTGTATATTTATTTGATTGCGCAACAAGTGAAATTGTGTACAATACTGTATAGAGCAGTGAACAATTTTCTTTGGATAAGTGGATAATATTATAACTGTTGCTGTGGATACCAAAGTACAATGAAATAAACGTGTGCAAGTCTCCGGGGTTCATCGGGTGACTCGCTATGAAGGTGATCGCCAATGCCATCCGTGGGCCTGCTCAGTAAATGATAAGTGATTTTGGATTTTTTCCCGTTTGTGTCTTCAAGATGCCCTTTAAAGTTTGATTTAGCCCTAGCTCATTTCCAAGGATTCCCGTTATGGCCAGTCAGAGTCCTGCGGATCGTTAAAGATAGCAAAGGCCGAGAAAATTTCATTGTTTTCTGCTATGGAGATTACAGGGAAATTAGGCTCACTGAAAAAAGTTTTGTATCGTATGAAGATAATATCAACAAAACGTTACAAAAAACGGGAAAAGGAGCAAAGTTTGCATTTGAAGAAGCTAAAAATTCTCCCGAAATCTACAAACAAAGCAAATCGTACGCTGCGCTTGAAATCAGCGAGCCAGCGAGCTCGTTATCTCAGCTGTTGGAGAGAATTGTTGCTAGCGAGGATGAGGCTGCAAGAATGTAAAAATCAATGATGGAATTAATTACTGAGAAGGTTTTAGAAAAGTGCGGGGATAAACAACAGAAAAGTGGTGATTCCTTAAAGCAATCTTGCGAGACGATAGTTAGTGAAATCTATGCCTCAGTGTCCCTTGAGTTTACACCAAAGTTTCAGAGTATATCACAGTCATACAAAAGATTGAAGGCAAAAGTTCAAGGGTTGGAAAATTGCGTAGAACAAATGGAAAGTACAACAAATGATTTTGAACAAAAAAGCTTCTAGATAGCCCAGTTTTCAACGGTGTGAAGCAGTTACCGGGTGAAGATTTGAAAGCAACAACTATGAATATCATAACACAGAAAACACACACCGTTTTTTCGCTAAATGACATTCAGAGTATATACCGCTACCGTTTCAATAATTCTACTTCACAAAGCCAAAGATATGTTGTACTAGTGCTTGTGAAATTGAGAAGCAGCAAAAGGGCAAAGAAAGTTTTCAAGAGCAAAACTAAACTTGCTAAGTCTGGACTTTTCGTCTCTGGGGCCCTATCGAAACGCCGTCGGGACATTCTGAAAACGGTAAGGGATTGTTTTTGAGTTCGAAATGTCTGGTCTAATCATGGGTTAATTCTTGCAAAACTCCCAATGGACACCATTGCTCGGAGGATTCGGTCACTGGCTTTTAGTTGCTTGCTGTGATTTTGTAGTTTTGGTTTATTGTTTGTCAATGTTTTGTTCTCTTTTCATTTATTATTATTTACGTGATCCAGAAACACAGCTGCACCTTTTTCGTATTTTATTATTATTATTATTTTTTTTCTCACAATGAAGGTCATGAAAGTGTTTATTAGATATAAAAATGTGTCATGTACCAATAGGTACCACATCGAGGCTGAGGCAGTTGAAAAGTTGCCCGTTTGATATTGATAGTTATTTACTTTCGGATTTGGCGAATGAAGAGTCTGCAGTGAGTTATAGACATTAGCAGTTTAGTAAATATTTTGATTCTTCTTATTTTGGAATTATGCAAAATGCTGGTTTTAATGCGTGTTCGTGGAACTGCCACCTTACTTCTTCTTATGATGAGATATTTGATTTTCTTTTGAAATGCAGGAATCTCGAAGTTATGGCCCTTTGTGAAACTTTTTTGAGGCAGGATGGTCTTCGCTCGTCTTTTAGTTTTCCGGGCTACCAGCTTACCGCGAGGAGTAGAGCTTCAGTGAACCGTGGCGGAATCGGTGTGATAGTAAGTGATTTACTTAAATGGGAACCTAGGGAGGAGATATGTGGAGAGAAGGTAAGATACAAACATTTTCTATTGAAATTGAGATAGGTATGAGGCATGGTGTGAGAAAAATCATCCTATCAGTAGTTTATAAACTTCCAAGTGCATCGTATGAGGAATTCGCAGAAGGTTTCCAAAGTCTTCTAATGATAGTTCAGAAGTCGCAGCAAGAGTTAATATGTATGGGGGATTTTAATTTTGATCTTTTATCTACAGGTAGTTTTAATTTAGATTTTTAAATTTTATGGTTTCTAATGATCTTTTTCCCACTGTAACAATTCCTACTAGGATCACGGACCACTCTGCTACCCTGATTGACAATGTGTTTGTCTCTTCAAAGTATATCCAAAAGGCGTTTTCTAGTATTGTAGTGAATTCGGCATTTGATCATTTTCCAGTGGTATTTAGTTTAGATTTACAAGTGTCACGCCAGAAAAAGCAAAAAAAAAAAGATTAAGCCGGAAAACATTCGGAAGTTTAAAGAAGAAATAAGTGCAACAAGTTTTGAATCTGTATTGAACCAGAATGACCCCTGTGATGCTTTTGAGCAATTTAGTACCATAACTACTGCATATGACAAAACTTGTCCAGTAAAGACACTCAGAAAGAGACCAAATATGCCGAGAAAACCATGGGCCGATGAAGAGCTAGTTAACTTATCTGAACAGCGTGACAGTGCGTTTCAAGATTTTCCGAGATCTTCAAAGGAGGAAGATAATGCTCATTTTAAACAGCTTCGGAATATGGCGAAATCACTGAAAAAAAAAAAAAAAGAAAAACAGTATTACTCGGTACTTTTTGAGGAAAATAAAGCAGATCCGAAAAGAACTTGGAAAGTTGTTAATGAACTGGTTAACGGGCCTCAGAGAACTCAAGACCCTCGAATTGAAATCGAAGGAGTGGTTATAGAGGATAGATAAGACTTGTGTGACAAGTTTGGTGATTATTTTGCTAACATTAGAACGAAGATACAAGCATAAACTAGAAATTCTCAAGCTCTTGTTGGTGGCAACTCGTATGCTGATGGGAGGGGCGAGGGAACGGAAATGGAATTTCGTCCCTGTGATTAGTAGAGATGCATTATTGAGTCCGAACGGGGCTCCTTATATGGGCATAGAATACGGACGGGGCACCAAATAAGGGCATAGCCTCCCTAGGGAGAATGATTACGTAATGGGGTCAATGACCTCTTTTTCCAAGGTTGATTTATTTGATGTTTTTATGTGTAATAACTCGGTGGCGAAGCTTGCACCTGTGCATGGTATTCTAACGGGAAACAATGTTATTGATCTGGGACTCTAAGGGGAAGTGACTGTACGAGAACGTGATTGCATAGTTGAAGGGGACGTGGATTTCCGAGAACTTGATTTACATAATCGATAGGGAGAATTATTGACTCATGAAGGGGAGAATTGACAAACAGTAAGATTTCTTTAATCTTAGGTCTGAGGAAGGGGGGAATTAAGACACAAACATGGCTTCATTGTTGTTTGGTTAGCTTAACCTGAGAAATAGCACCTGTGAACTTGATTTACATAATCGCTAGGGGAAATTATTGATTCACGAAGGGGAGAATTAAGAAACATTAAGGCTTCTTTAATCTTAGGTCTGAGGAAGGGGGAATTAAGAAACAAACATGGCTTAATTGTTGTTTTGTTAGCTTAACCTGAGAAATAGCTCCTGTGAACTTGATTTACATAATCGCTAGGGGAAATTATTGATTCACGAAGGGGAGAATTAAGAAACATTAAGGCTTCTTTAATCTTAGGTCTGAGGGATAAACATTCTTTAGGACAGAGAGAAAAATTAATATTCTATTTTTAAATAGGGCTTCATTGATCTTTAGTGT
>NC_142813.1:7558912-7579162 GCF_049724085.1 Artemia sp. Qi Xiang Cuo | reverse complement strand
CCTTTTATATTGGCAGATGTAATAGTTTACGTAAATTCCAAAGATAGACGATAAACGTTGGTACATGGTCTTTATTAAATAACGTGAGAATGCACATAGAGAAAATAAGGTAGCACAAGAACAACTAGCTACGACGAAGGCGAAAGATGGACTCCCTTTAGAACTGAGCCAAGAATGTAACTTTCCTGGAACGGAAGTTCCAGCTATTGGTTGTTCAACCATGCCTGGGAACGGACCCCTTTCCCACGACTAGCTTTAGTCCCAAAAGCTCCCCCCTGGACTGTTCTCGTTGACATATACATGGCCAAATCTCTAAGAAACGAGATACCGGAAAAAGCCTTCTCGAATTTACGTTCCAAATACTTTACAGATTCTCCCCCCTGTTTTAAGTTAAATTTCCCAAATTTGGCTTATCCCCTTCTCATTAAACCCTCAAACTTTAATTGAATTCAAAACATTCAACACCCTTCCCAAATTATTCGCTTCTCACCTAACATTCTTCAGCATAAACTAGTAAAGAATTACATAATATAAACACTACACAGTACTTGCATAAGTAAAAATTTATATAGTATAAACGAACCACACCAATAACAGTAGTCGGAAACTGGATATTTTAACACTTCATTTTTCTTTGTATACTTTAAAATAGACTTGTTCCCCATACCCCTGAATTTGATGAGGACAAGAAAAGTTGGGATTATGTATAAACTTTGAATTAGGGCAAAAGGAATGACCGGGAAAGGCTAATTAATCCTGAAAATACCAGCGACAAATAAATGAAATTGCAGAAACTCTAAAAATCATACCATGCTGCAACGGCGTTAAGATATTATTCCCAATAAAATCCTCGGGGTTTTATTGCTGCGGAACCCTTCGGTTTAAACCTATTTGGTTTTTCTTTACTAGCTTGAGGTTCAACAAATGGCAGTGCTACTGGGGATATCTCTACATTATTATTGGTGCTACTCTCCTGGACAGTATTACTTGTAGGACTAATATGTTTCGACAAAATAGTAGATACATTAGTCATGTCAAGGTGAGTATCCCCTGTGTTTACATCCAAAAATAATGGGTTGGTGGTATTGGACTCCTGGACTGTTAATTCCCCGTTTTGGCTTCTTGATTCTAAGTAGGCAGTGCTTGAGTTACCTTTATTTCTTAAACTTTGTGGTTGTGCTACTGGTACATCTATACAAAAAGAAATTTCTTTTAAACGCTGACCTACGCGCCCAACATCATTTAATGTCTTTTCCGATTCTTTAGTGATTGGTTTAATACTTACATACTCCAAGTACTCTGGATTTTTTGCAAGAAATACGGAGGGGCTTTTATCTGGCTTCATTAGTCTGATGTTTACTATTCCTCTGGTAATGTAGTAGGAAAACTTGGTTTGGTTGTATTACTTTTATTATTATATATGGACCGCGAAATTTTAATTTTAACCCTTTGCATGTCATATCCTGAACATAGGTAATGTCTCCCTCTTTCAACCATGGTATTTTTCCCAATTTTTTTCCTTGTTTCTTCAACAAGAACTTCATACCATGGGACATCAAAACCGTCCTGTGAGGCATCAACCACATCTCGCGAGACATTAAAACAAGCTCCCTCTCCCTGGGTAGCCAAACCGCCCCGCGAGGCATCAGTACCATCTCGCAGTGGAACAAAAAAAACCATCCCGTGAGGCATCAGTACCATCCCACGGGACCTGAAAACCAGCTCCCTTTTCCTGGGTAGCCAAACCGCCCTGCGAGGAATCAGTACCATCTCGCAGTGCAACAAAAAAAACCATCCCGTGAGGCATCAGTACCATCCCACGGGACCTTAAAACCAGCTCCCTTTTTTTGGGTAGCCAAACCGCCCTGCGAGGAATCAGTACCATCTCGCAGTGCAACAAAAAAAACATCCCGTGAGGCATCAGTACCATCCCACGGGACCTCAAAACTAGCTCCCTTTTCCTGGGTAGCCAAACCGCCCTGCGAGGAATCAGTACCATCTCGCAGTGCCTTCTCATTATCATTGAGTCCAAATTTCACCCTCGTCAGCGCAGATATAGATTCATCGGAAAAAGAAGAAGTGTCTTCTTTCTCCACTATCTGTTCTGTCTGTTCATATTGTATTGCAACCTTATACGCAACACCTAAACAAAAAAAAAATTCTGCACTATTATCTAAAAAACACCGTTTGTAGAACGGCCTGATCCTCTCCTTGAATAAATTAAGAGCAACTCTTCCAAGGACTACACCATCATCCCTGGCTTCTAAGGACACCCTACATGACCTTCCTAATTTTTGCATCCTTCTATAGAATAGATATGCCCTTTCATCCTTAAATTGAGCCACGCCTACAAACTCTGCAACCATTTTGCCTACTATTTTACCTGGGGCATATGCTACAAGTAATCCACGTTTTGAACTTGACAAATTTATAATCGAGGGGAGTCAAATAAAAGGAATGGAAATATGCCATTTATCCTCCACTATTTTACAAAATCAAAAGCAACCTTTTTGTTATGTCCAGATTCTGCCGGATCAAATATAGAAATAATAACTGACATATTGATATAAAAATTTGAAAAAGCAATTAATCTAAAAATTTAAATATTGGTCTTGAACACCTTCTTTTTTTTTTTTTTTATTTTACGGTTTATATTTTTTGGGAAATAAACTTAAATTTTAACGAACAGGGTATAATAAAATTTACTGGGTTCTTTTGCCGTATTAAACCACTTACGAAAGATAATATGTCTCAAATCCAATTGCAGTTGGTCTCAATTAAAACACTAGCATCAAATGGAGTCACAATTGAGAATTAATTTTCGATTATCGAATTCAAAAGTGTTAAACATTGGTTGGAAACTGTCAAATGTAGATCAAACGTCGACTGTATAAAATCAGGTAAAAAAAACACCAAACGTAGAATGGCTAAGTGAAGGTAGAAATCAACCGGAGACTCTCAGTTGTAGGAATTTGAATTAGTAGGTAGAAGTTATCGCGAGGGAATCCATATTAGGCATTGTGTAACAGCCTATTTCAAAATGTTCATTTAAAAGAAAGTGTTTCTTAAGAAGGCGCTTTGAATAGAAAAAAGTTCAATACCTCGTAACATTTCGATGTCTTTTTATCAGTCTTTTGTAGTATTTGCGGCTCAATATCACAAGCAATTTTGGTAGCGGGCGACATAGCTCTTCAATATGTTGCCAGTATTTAGCGTAAGATGTCGTAAGTACTTATAACGGTCACTCAAATGTCACTTGGATTTTTCCCCTAGTGATATATGCTCCACTAGTCTTAACCGCTTGCCACCACTCTGTAAAACTCTCTTTAGGTTCTTTCTATATGCCCTTTTATATTGGCAGATGTGATGGTTTACGTAAATTCCAAAGATAGACGATAAACGTTGGTACATGGTCTTTATTAAATAACGTGAGAATACACATAGAGAAAATAAGGTAGCACAAGAACAACTAGCTACGACGGAGGCGAAAGATGGACTGCCTTTAGAAATGAACCAAGAATATAACTTTCCTGGAACGGAAGTTCCAGGCCTGGGAACGACCACTTTCCCACGACTAGCTTTAGTCCCAAGAGCTCCCCCCTGGACCGCTATCGTTGACACATAAATCCCCAACTAACTAAGAAATGAGATACCCGGAAAAGCTTCTCGAATTGATGTTAAATACTTTACAATATATATATATATATATATATATATATATATATATATATATATATATATATATATATATATATATATATATATATATATATACATATATATATATATATATATATATATATATATATATATATATATATATATATATATATATATATATATATATATATATATATATATATATATATATATATATATATATACATATATATATATATAACTTATATATATATATATATATATATATACTATATATATATATATATATATATATATATATATATATATATATATATATATATATATATATATATATATATATATATATATATATATATATATATATATATATATATATATATATATATATATATATATATATATATATATATATATATATATATATATATATATATATATATATATATATATATATATATATATATATATATATATATATATATATATATATATATATATATATATATATATATATTGGAGGTAATCTACAGGGGTCACCACTTAATGATGCAAAAATGGCGCAAAAAGGTTGCTATGCCACTTACTCGAGGGGGAGAACCCCTTCTCGGCTTTTTTGTGGGTCTTGACCCCTAAAATAATTGAATGAATAATGCTCGGCGATGAGGGATGAAGATAATATTGAAGACTGGGAAGACAAGACTTCAGTAAAGGGATCACAACCTGTCCGCCAGTTGTGCATTGAGGAAAAGGGCTATCTTTCACATCTTCCCGCAGGGGATCTTCCCCAAGGAATTCCTCCACCTCATAAAGTAACAAACCCTCTTTGGAGTTGATCAGACCAATATCAGATTCCTTCCCAAATTTCTTCAATCCAACCCAAAATTCAATACCTTTCAATCTTTCCGTAACTCGTTGTTGACAAGTCAATTCTATGTCATGATTATCTGTAGTTTCTCTTAATATGTCCTGGGTCTTCTCCTCCTTCCTAAGTTTTTTTGTCTTATTGTAATTTCGTATTTTTCCCAGTGGATTTTGGACCTCTTTGTCCCCTCTATTATTTATATTATGAAGGCACAGCCCATCCAACATTTTTTTAGTTTTCGCCACTTCAGGCTGAATCTCCAAATTTTGTCTGTTTTTAGCATTTATTTGTTCTTTTTCACTTATCTCAATTTTGTCGTTCGCGCAAAATACTAAATCATCGTTAAATCTGATTTGGACTCCAGTCATCTTTGACTGCATAACTTCATTGTAGCTCCGTTTAATATTTCTTTTCTCTCTTTTAGTCTTCTTTTCTTTTGTAGTAGCATTAAATAAATCGTCATGAAATCTGAATTGGACTCCAGTGTCCACTATCTTTGACTACATTTCTTTATTGTAGTTCCGTCTTGCATCTTTTTTCTCTCTTTTAGTCTTCTTTACTTTTACCGCAGAAACAAATATTTCGTCATCAAATGGGAACTGAACTCCGACATTTGGCTTTCCATATTGTACTAAAATTTCTCGAACTCTACGAGGAAAAGCGCGTACAATAAATTTCGTCTCATTTTTCTTTGGTACAATCAGTGTTTCATTTTGGCCTGTATTTGTTAGCTTCTCATATTCATTAAAAGTGTTCTCAAGTTTTCTATTTTCTGGAAAGATATCTCCAAAGTCTCCTCCTAGTAAGACATCCACTGCTAGCGTAGGTACTAAGCCTACTTTTATCGTTTTTCTCTGGACCATACCGTCCTTCTTTGCAATTTCTATTCTTACCCAAGCAGACGGGCATTGGTGCTTGTTTCCATAATAACAAACTGTTGTAATATTATTTTTATGGTCTATTTCCGTCTTTTTAATTAGGTCGATTCGCACAAAAGTTTGCTCATTTTCTGAGTCAATTACCATTTCGGTTTAATGTGTATCCTGTCGTGTAAATCATTTCATGTCAAACTTTTAATGTTGAATTTTGATTGGTATTTATTATGTGCTATTATTTTTTTGCATTCTTTGCTGATGAAAGCTGTTCGGTATAGCTAAAATACTCGTTGGGGCTTTGATTTGGAAAATATTTCCTTCAATTTACAAATAAGTTTAATTGATGATAACAATTAAATAATTTGCTTTGGAGGCAATTGAAATAATTGAAACAATAATTCTTGCCTTAATATACGAGGGTACGTAAACAGTTTTCGCAATGTTCAGAAATAGCTCTTCGTACGTTTTAGCTGCTTACTTCTGTCCTCATTTGTTTTATTGTTATTCTATTGTGGTCCTGATATGGAATTTTGACCCTAATCATAGACAGCGCAATAGCGCTGCCTAAGTAAAGAAAGATGTTGGCACAATTTATTATTTATTTATTTCTTTCTTGTTTGTTTTTTTGACCAGGGCACTTCGTGTCGAAGGAGATGTCTTAAAAACTTCGAAGAGGGTTCATTTGATTGGAAATTATAAGGGCTAGTGCCCTTTTTAATAGTCAATAGTGATCGGAGGGCAAATCTCTCTCCCCCCATGACAATCATTTCCTCAAACACTTCCGATCAAAATTTTAGTATAGCCATTTTGCTGAATGGTCCGGAAATTATGTCTTTGTAGAGGGCAACCCCCCCCCCCCCCAGCCCTCAGGGCAAGGGTTGTTATACTCTGGGGGCATATAAGGGGTTTTTTGAGATAGCGTTGTTGTAGAAACTTCAAACAGGACTCATTTGATTGGAAATTTCGAGGGCTAGTGCTCTGTTTAATAGTCGAAAGTGATTGGAGGGAAAATACCCCCCCCCCCTCTCCCACCTCATCATTTCTCCAAACACTTCCAATTAAAATTTTGAGATAAAAATTTTGTTAAACGTAGTTAAAAGGTCTGGAAATTATGTCTTTGAGGATGACAACCCCACCCCCAGCCCTCAGCAAGGGTTGTAACTTGTGCCCTGGGGGCATACAAAGTTTTTATAGAAAGCGTGGTCGTATAAATTTTGGAGGGGGCTCATTCTATTGGTAATCAGAAGCTCTAATGCCCTTTTTAAGAGTCAAAGTGATTAGAGGACAGCTACCGTCCCTCCTACACACACACACGTCGTAATGTCCCAAAATGAAGCTAATGGAAATTTTGAGATAGCTATTTTATTCAAAATAGTCCAATATCATGCAACAAGGCTTTTGAGGTTGAAACAAACCCCCAGAGCCTGGGGGCAAGGGTTATAAACTATGCCCTGGGGGAATTTAAGGTTTTATGGAAGGGATGGTTGGTATAAACTTTAGAGGAGGCTCATTTGGTTGGAAGTTGGAAGTTTTGACCCCCTTTTAAGAGTCAAAAGTGATGGAGGGCAGCTAGCTTACCCCCTCCTCCTGACTATCCCTCTTCACCAAACGAATCTGATTAAAATTGAGAGATAGTGATTTTGCTCAAAATAGTCCAAAGAACTTATAACAAAGCTTCTAGGGCTAACACAACCCCCCAGTTTTCTGGGAATAGGGTTTTAAGTCATGACCATGGGTGGTCATATAAACTTCATATTGAGTTCATTTGATTTTAAATTAGAAGTTATAATACCCTTTTTAAGAGTCAAACTGATTTGAGAGCAACCTGGAGATAACAATTTTATTCATCGTAGTTGAAGAGTCTGTAAAGTATGTCTGTAAGGAGGGTACCCTCCCCCCCCCCCCCTACAGCTCTCAAAGCAAGGGTTGTAAGTTAGGCCCTAAGGGCTTGTACAGTTCTCATAGAAAGGGTGGTCGTATATGCTTTGGAGAGGACTCATTGGATTGGTAATTAGACGTTCTTGCACCCTTTTTAAGATCAGAGCGCAGCCACTAATCCTGTAGCGAGCGCTGTTAAGGTTAAGGATATTAAAATAAAAATCTGAGGAAACGTTGAGGGGGAAGTTGAACTAAATAAAAACATACTATGTGTATACAGATTGCTGATACGGGCGTATCGGCAATATTTTTGGACCGGCTTATCATACCAAGAGGAAACATCAGGGACATCATGAGTGGGATATTCAAACCAAAAGGCAAAATGTACTACTGCTATTAGTATTGCTGCTTTTACTGTTGTTACCAATAAATATACATTTTTACTGCTACTACTGTTCCTACTACCACCACTACTACTATGATACTAATACAATTAAGGCTACACGTATGAAGGTGAAAAGTTGACAGAATATTGAGGGGGAATTTGAACTAAATCAAACACACTAAGCGCATGCAGATTGTCAAAAGGGCGTATCTCAAGAATTGATTTGGGTATTAAGTTGAAACTTTCGGAGAAAACTTAGATGAGAAGATCAATTGCCAAAACGTAATATATGCATGTCACTTCTAACACTAATACCACTGCTACTTTTACTAATACTACTACTGCTACTAAACTTCTCCAACTACTACTTCAATTGCAACAACTTGTTAGGCTTAGAGTATTAAGGTGAAAAGAGCATCAAAAGGGTTTCAAAAAAGCTCATCAACAATATTTTTGGAACGGATTAACGTGTCAAGGTGAAACTTCTGGGGCATCATGAAAGCGATGTTCAACTGACCAAAAGGCAATATGCACATGCTACTACCGCTATTAATACTGCTGCTGCTACTGCTACTGCTACTAATACAACACTAATACTGCAACTACTTCTACTACCGCCGAAACTACTGTGATAACAGTAGTATTAAGGCTGATTCTATGAAGATAAAATTTGAGAGAATATCGATGGCAAATTCGAACTAACAAAAGACACTATGTGCATTTTGATTGTCAAAAGAGCGTATCTTAAGAATTGGTTTGTGTATTAAGTTGGAAGCCTCAGAACATACTTAAAGGGGAAGATCAATTGACCAAAAGGCAATATGTGCACACTACTACTACTACTACTGCAATATTTGCTAGTTCTACTATTAACATTACTATTGCTTCTACTACTACTTCTATAACATTTACTTGTAAGGTTAAGAGCATTAAGATGAAAACTTCAAGAAGTATATGAATATACAGGTTATCAAAAGAGCAAATCGACAATATCATAGCAACGGCTAATTTTATTGTTTTGAGTAGTTTTACTACTGCAGTGAATACTATTACAACTATACCTAAGGGTATAAAGGTAAAATTTTCTGAGAATATTTCTGAAAATTTCTGTTTTACGGATGACAACCTGCCATCCGTGTGCAGGGTGTCAAAAAGGCATATCAGCAATATCTTAGGAACAGTTTTGTGTGTGAAATTAAAACTTACAACGCTCGTTGCGGATGAGGTTGAACTAACCAAAAGACAATTTTGCATCACAATACTACTGTTTCTACTCCTACAACAACTACTACTGCTACTATTATTGTTGCTGCCCCTACTGCTACTACTACTAAAGCTGTAACTACTATTATTAACTCTACTCCCACTGCTACTACTATAACTACTGGTGCTACTACTACCACTAATAAACCTAGAGGTATTAAGACAAAAAATTTTGGGCAATATTTTAACTGTATTAAAATAAATCGAAACACACTATGCCTACATAGATTGTCAAAAGGACGTATCAGCAATGCTTCAGGACCGATTGATGGTATAAATTTAAAAATTTCATCGTGTGTCGAAGGGGATGTTGAAAAAAAGGTACTATGTGCATACTGCTACTAATGCTAGTACTGCCACTACAACTATTGCTACTACACAAGCTAAGGGCATTAAGGTGAAGCTTTCAAGGAATATTTAGGTGGATGCTGAACTAAATCAAAACGAACCATGATCATGTAGGTAGATTGTCAATAGGGTGACAAAGCAACATCATAATAACGGCTTACATTATTAAGTTAGATCTTTCAGGGTAAATTGTGACAGATTTGGAACTAACCATAAAACACTATGGTTCTACTTTTGATACAACTTCTATGGCTACTGTAACTATTGACACAAAAATTTAAATGTTTTCACTTTTATTACTTTAATAAATCCAATATTATTAACATTTTAAGGAATAAATATCAGGTTATGTATATTAAGCTGACAATGCACATTCATTTATATTTTTTTCAGTAAAGTACAAATTATGTTCTGACCTTGGGAAGGTCAAGGGGTTTTGAGCCCTACTTTTGTTAATTTTTGCTCGTTTTGAGTTTTAATCGGTTATTTATTGTAGTTTCTGTTCGTTTTGGGTTTCATTTATTTATCGATGCTGATTTGTGGTAGTCTTACACTTGGAAGATTATTTGATTTTATTTTTGCTCATTTTTGGTTTAATGGAGTTCTTTACTTTTCTTTGAAAAACTTATTAATGGAATTTTTTTTTAATTAATTCCTAAATGGGTCCTTCTCATATTGTAGATAGATCATGACTGCTTCAGTAGAAGTTTACACCAATTAAGAACAACGAATAGTGATCAGATGGTGCATCAGGGGCCGCATCTCTGATCACTGATCCGCATCTCTTCTGATCCGAAGTGATTCGAATAATCCGAATCTGATTCTAATCTTGGCTCGTAGAATCGTCATCTCTCACTGATCCGAATCGTCATCTACGTAGGGGCCGCAAACTTTTCTGGT
Source organism: Artemia sp. Qi Xiang Cuo (assembly GCF_049724085.1). Classification (NCBI taxonomy): domain Eukaryota; kingdom Metazoa; phylum Arthropoda; class Branchiopoda; order Anostraca; family Artemiidae; genus Artemia; species Artemia sp. Qi Xiang Cuo. The sequence continues at coordinate 7,568,988 of NC_142813.1, read as the reverse complement.
TTACTCTCTGGCTCGTAATGGTGGATCCAGGTTTCGTCACCATTGATAATCCTGCGTAGGAAGCCGTAGCTTTCTTTAGCATGGTGAACCAATTGCTTTTGGGAGGCTAGGAATAAGTGAAAATGAAAAGGTGACCTTGGGTATCGAAAATATTGATCAGGTGCCTCGAAGATTTTAAAAGTAGAATTACTAAGGCCCAATCTGTTTTTTTAAATTTGAAAAAAGTTTGGAAGATTAGGAAGACGATTCTACGAGCCAAGATTAGAATATTGGATGCTACAGTGATTGCAGTGGCCAAATATGGTGATTGCAGTGGCCTCATATGGTGATTGCAGTGATTGCAGTGGCCTCCTTTTCCAAACATGGAAAAGGAGGAAGATTTTCTAGATGTTTTCCAGAGAAATTACCGGATTACCAGAAATTACCAGAGAAATTACGGATTGTTTTGGGTACCCGGCTGACTAACCGTATTTAAAACACTAAGCTGTAGGAAAAGTGTGGTTCAATCCCGCTTTCTAGGGTCACAATGAGAGAAAAGTTTAGATGGCTAGGGCACGCTCTGAGGATGAAGAATGACAGATTGTCAAAGATTATCCTTTTTGATCAACCGTCTAGGGTTAAACGGAAAGCAGTTTGCCCTTGGTTTGGGTGGGGGGATGTCGTAAATAAAAATTTAAGGAAAACTTCCTGGGAGGGTGTAAAGAGGCAGGATTTGAAGAGATTGGGATGGAGGTGAAGCTTGCGTAGCTGTGCTGGCCTCGGGCGGTTTGGTGCTGCGGTGTGTTGTTAGTAGTAGTAGTAGTCTGTTGAATAGAACCATGTCACGTGCTCACTCAATGTTTTCATAATTTGTACCTATAGATGGTATTCTGGGCTCTTTTTCATGTGTAGCACTCTTCGAACCATTTTTGAATTTTTAAATTCAAAATGAACTCAAATGAAAATTCGATAAATTTTATTTCAAAATGATCAATATTTTGGATTCAAATATAGAAATATTGATTCGAATGAGAATATTGAATTCAAAATAAAAAATATAAGTTTATGTTTGAATTTAACGACCATTTTTGAAGTGACACTCTGTTTAGGCTAAACACTGTTCCTGTATTGTGTCGAAAGCCTTTGATGAAATGTGGCCCCGATACTTCGAAAGCTTTGATGAATTGTGGCCCCTGTTACTTCGACCGTTAAAGCCAGATCGCTGCTTGTTGTTCCTCATCGGTATAATCTTCTGATGGAGCGGCCATGATCTATCTGCAGTATAAGTAAGACAAATCAAGGAATTAGGGCCGAAATTTTAAAGCAGAACTACAACAGCATAACAATAAAATAACAAAGGACAGAGGCTGGTAGTAACAATGTAAGAATTATTTGTCAGCATTGCAGATATTTTTTTACTTACCTTCATACAATCAGCTTAATTAATTTCTTAGACTATACCTCATTTCCATTTATAAATATTTGTAATTAGTTTGATATATTATCTACTTGCTATACGCCCTCCCCCTCCTATCATTTCTTCTTTTTATGAAGGAGCATCCACTTTTTTTGCTTATCCAATTGTACCTTGATTTTATTTTCAAATTCCAACATGCTCATCAATTAGGTGTCTATAGGTTTTCCTAACTATTAACTATTACAGTAAAATTTTTGCTTACATGAGACAAACTATTTTATTTTCAATCATTTAAATATACTAATAAATGTATTTTTTTTTCATTATTTTTTTCTCTTCGATTTTATGCCCTTAAGGTCTCCTCCCACCCTAAAGAAAGAATTGACGATTTTAATTTTAAAGTAATTTTGTAGCAAATCAATCCTAATTTGTTAATGACCTTTGAATTAGAAAGTTGTCTGCGTGGCAATTTAGATAAGATAAAATTAATTTTTCTTATACTAATAAATGATATTTTTTTCATTATTTTTTTTTCTCTTCGATTTTATGCCCTTATGGTCTCCTCCCACCCTAAAGATAGAATTGACGATTTTAATTTTAAAGTAATTTTGTAGCAAATCAATCCTAATTTGTTAATGACCTTTGAATTAGAAAGTTGTCTGCGTGGCAGTTTAGATAAGATAAAATTAATTTTTCTTATACTAATAAATGATATTTTTTCATTATTTTTTTCTCTTCGATTTTATGCCCTTATGGCCTCCTCTTATGGTCTCCTTCCATCCTTCCCTTCCATCCTAAAGAAAGAATTGACGATTTTAATTTTAAAGTAATTTTGCAGCAAATCAATCCTAATTAGTTAATGACCTTTGAATTAGAAAGTTGTCTGCGTGGCAATTTAGATAAGATAAAATTAATTTTTCTTATACTAATAAATTATATTTTTTCATTATTTTTTTCTCTTCGATTTTATGCCCTTATGGCCTCCTCTTATGGCCTTCTTCCATCCTTCCCTTCCATCCTAAAGAAAGAATTGACGATTTTAGTTTTAAAGTAATTTTGCAGCAAATCAATCCTAATTAGTTAATGACCTTTGAATTAGAAAGTTGTCTATGTGGCAATAGAGATAACATAAAATTAATTTTCTTTTTTTTTCAAATAGAAACTTGGTTGAATGGTCACATCTTAGATAAACATTTTATAAATAACAGAATGAAAATATTGTGAAAATAAATTTTGTTTTATTCACTCTTAATCGAAATTTTCACCTCTGAATAATCGAAATTATTCACTTCCGTATTTTCATTCTATTTACAACACACACTCAACCCCTACTACACCCCTTTAATATAGATTGTTTACTGTAGAATCAGATAAAGTCAATAAAAGATGAAATTGAACTTATATATAAACAAGGGATGCGCGCAGGGAAGGGGAGGGGGCTCGTTCCATCCCTGAAATCCTAAATTTGCCTGAGTTTCTAGTACTTTTTATCCAAATTATAAAAAAATGGCTTTTAATATCTTTCAAAGATGAAATTCAACTTGTATATAAAAAAGGTATGTGCGCAGGGAGGGGAGGGGGGCTCATTCCATCCCTGAAATCCTAAACTTGCCTGAGTTTCTAGTACTTTTTATCCAAATTATCAAAAAAAAAATTGGTTTTTATTATCTTTCAAAGGTGAAATTCAACTTGTATATAAAAAAGGAATGTGCGCAGGGAGGGGGGGGGGGGGTCGTTCCATCCCTGAAATCCTAAATTTGCCTGAGTTTCTAGTACTTTTTATCCAAATTATCAAAAAAAAAATTTGGTTTTTAATTATCTTTCAAAGATGAAATTCAACTTGTATATAAAAAAGGAATGTGACGAGGGAGGGGAGGGGGCTCGTTCCATCCCTGAAATCCTAAATTTGCCTGAGTTTCTAGTACTTTTTATCCAAATTATCAAAAAAAAAATTGGTTTTTATTATCTTTCAAAGGTGAAATTCAACTTGTATATAAAAAAGGAATGTGCGCCGAGAGGGGGGGGGGGCGCTTTCCATCCCTGAAATCCTAAAGTTGACTGAGTTTCTAGTACTTTTTATCCAAATTATCAAAAAATGGCTTTTATTATCTTTCAAAGATGAAATTCAACTTGTATGTAAAAAAGGAAGGTGCGCCGGGAGGGGAGGGGGGCTCATTCCATCCCTGAAATCCTAAAATTGCCTGAGTTTCTAGTACTTTTTATCCAAATTATCAAAAAAAAAATTGGTTTTTATTATCTTTCAAAGGTGAAATTCAACTTGTATATAAAAAAGGAATGTGCGCAGGGAGGGGAGGGGGGGGGTCGTTCCATCCCTGAAATCCTAAATTTGCCTGAGTTTATAGTACTTTTTATCCAAATTATCAAAAAAAAAAAATTGGTTTTTATTATATTTCAAAGTTTAAATTCAACTTGTATATAAAAAAGGAATGTGCGCAGGGCGGGGCGGGGGGCTCGTTCCATCCCTGAAATCCTAAATTTGCCTGAGTTTCTAGTACTTTTTATCCAAATTATAAAAAAATTGGTTTTTATTATTTTTCAAAGATGAAATTCAACTTGTATATAAAAAAGGAAGGTGCGCCGGGAGGGAAGGGGGGCTCGTTCCATCCCTGAAATCCTAAATTTGCCTGAGTTTCTAGTACTTTTTATCCAAATTATCAAAAAAAAATTGGTTTTTATTATCTTTCAAAGATGAAATTCAACTTGTATATAAAAAAGGAATGTGCGCAGAGAGGGGAGGGGGGCTCGTTCCATCCCTGAAATCCTAAATTTGCCTGAGTTTCTAGTACTTTTTATCCAAATTATAAAAAAAAAAAATTTGCTTTTAATTATATTTCAAATATGAAATTAAAATTTTATTTAAAAAAGGAAGGTGCGCAGTGAGGGGAGGGGGGGGCGTTCCAACCCAGAAATTCTAAATTTGACTAAGTTTCTAGTACTTTTTATCCAAATTATCAAAAAAAATTTGGTTTTTAATTATCTTTCAAAGATGAAATTCAACTTGTATATAAAAAAGGAATGTGCGCAGGGAGGGGAGGGGGGCTCTTTCCATCCCTGAAATCCTAAATTTGCCTGAGTTTCTAGTACTTTTTATCCAAATTATAAAAAAAAATTGGTTTTTAATATCTTTCAAAGATGAAATTCAACTTGTATATAAAAAGGAATGTGCGCAGGGAGGGGAGGGGGGCTCGTTCCACCCCTGTAATCCTAAATTCACCTAATTTTCTAGTACTTTTTTCAAATTATCAAATAAAATTTGTATTTTATTCTCTCTCTCTTTATATATATATATATATATATATATATATATATATATATATATATATATATATATATATATATATATATATATATATATATATATATATATATATATATATATATATATATATATATATATATATATATATATATATATATATATATATATATATATATATATATATATATATATATATATATATATATATATATATATATATATATATATATATATATATATATATATATATATATATATATATATATATATATATATATATATATATATATATATATATATATATATATATATATATATAAGTAGAGATGGGGGTCCGACTCCGATCACGCACCCCGCTGCCACCTACAACTTTTTTTGCACCCCAAATAAGGGCATAGAGTCATTAGGGAGAACACGTGGTTAATGGGGTCAATGACCTCTTTTTCCAAGGTCGATTTATTTGATGTTTCTATGTGTAATAACTCCGGGGCGAAGGTTGCACATGCGCATTGAATTCTAACGGGAACACTTTTATTGATCCAGGACTCGAGGGGGAAGTGAATTTCCGAGAAATTGATTGCGTAATCGAGGGGGAAGTGAATTTCCGAGAAATTGATTGCGTAATCGAGGGGAAGTGGATTTCAGAGAAATTGATTGCGTATTCGAGGGGAAAGTGAATTTCCGAGAACTTGATTGCGTAATCAAAGTGTGTCAACAACAACAACATCGACCTTGACATTCGCTGAGAGCGTGCACTTACAACAACATCGACCTTGGAACACCTGTGCAGTCAACCTCAATTCACCTATCGTGAATCAATAATTCCCCTTAGAAACAACAAATTAATTTCCCCTTCTTGACAGATCAATCAATCAATGACATCATCTGTCAGACTTTAAAAAATTCCGCCTAGAAACATTTCTCCAGGAATAGATCCATATCATTAATGTCTTTGCCTCGGGAACAACTCTTTTGGTCGAACTCCAAAGGATATTAATAACCAAAGGCCATGGAAACAATTAGGCAAGAAACATCTTAGCGATGAATTGTTTTAGCGCGCGAGAAGGTTTCCTATTAATTTGAAATGCGTTAGCACAGAGATGCCAATAACAAAGGAACACGCTGAATTTACGTTTAGTGATTATTTGGGCGAAACTGTTTTAGACAGGTTATGGAACTATTTCGGCGAAACAGATAGAGACATTTTAAAAGAAGATTTTTGAAGAGATTTTGGAGGAGGTTTTGAGTGTGGTCGTTATAATACACAAGTTTCATTTGAACAGTGTTGTGAGGTCCTCTAACCCAACCCCAAAGGGTTCCAATCCTCCTACCCCAACCCCGAAGGAAGCCCCCGGTCCTCAAAGCCCCCCCAGCCCCCAAAGGGCCACCGGCGCCCCCAAACGCCCTCCTCAGACCCACAAAGGCCCACCTCTGGTCCTCAAAGGGCCCCCGGATCCCCAAAGGGCACCCCGGACCCCAAAGGCCCACCCTGTGCCCCAAACGTCCTCCTCCGGTCCCCAAACGCCCATCGAGCACCCAAAGGCCCAACGGGGAACCAAAGGCCCACCACCGGCCCCCAAATGCCCAAAATGCCCTCCCATGGTCCTCAAAGGTCCCCCGGGCTCCCAAAGGGCCACCGGTGCCCCAAAGGCCATCCACCGGTCCCCCGGCGCCCCCAAGGCCCCCCCCGACCCCCAAAGGTCCACTCCGGCCCCCCACGCCCCACCCAGGAGGGTTTGGGTGTGGTTTACCTTGTCACAGGTACATTTTATTGATTTTTAAAAGTTCATTATGAATTTCTTTCGTTGAAATGAAAGAGTTGGACTATTTCAGTAGCGTTAGGTTGTGGTTTACCTTGTCACAGTTACATTTTCTAGATTTTTCAATGATCATTTTGAATTTCCTTCGTTGATATGTACGATTTTTACTTTTTTAGTTGCGTTTGGATGTGGTTTACCTTGGCAAAGTTAAATTTGCATGATTTTTAAAAGACCATTTTAATTTAAGTAGTTTAAACTAAAGGTTTTTAAAAGTTAATTATCGATCGGATTTGGTGGTCCTTGTACCATTTTAAATGTATGTTTTTGTATAAGCTCAATTCGTTGGTCATTTGTTGTAAATCTATAGTTGTACTTTTTCAGTAGCGGTCGCTGGGTTTGGCACTTGCAGCAAATACATTTTCATGATTTTTCATGTGTCATTTTTTATAATTTAGGATTCAATCAATATGTTTACTATTTAATATTTGGGTTTGTGTGGTTTAAATTGTCAAAGTTACATTTTCTTGATTTTTCAAAGTTCATTTTGAATTTCTTTCGTTGAAATGCAAGAGTTGGAATATTTCAGAAGTGTTTGGTCGTGGTTTACCTTTTCAAAGTTAAATTTTCATGATTTTTCAAATTTCATTTTGAATTTCTTTCGTTGAAATGCAAGAGTTGGACTATTTCAGTAGTGTTTGCTTTTGGTTTACCTTGTCACAGTTAAAATTTAATTAATTTAAAAAGTTCATTCTGTTGGTCTTTCAAGGTAAATCAATATTTTTAAATTTTCTTGTTAAAGCTGTTAGTTATGACCATGTGAATTGTACATTTCCTGGTATATAAAATTCCATTTAGTATATAGTTCGTTTTAAATCACGTGTTGTTGTCGTCAAGTAGTGTGCTTTTGTGTTTTACCTTGTCACAGTTACATATTCATGATTTTTAAAAGATCATTTTGAATTTCTTTCGATGAAATGCAAGAGTTGGACTATTTCAGTAGTGTTTGGTTCGGGTTTAACTTGTCACAGTTACAGTTTCTTGATTTTTCAAAGATCATTTAAAATTTCTTCCTTTTAAATTCAAGAGTTGGATTATTTCAGTAGTGGTTGGTTATGGTTTAACTTGTCACAGTTAAATTTTAATGATTTTTCAAAGTTAATTTAAAATTTATTTAGTTGAAATGCAAGAGTTGTAATATTTCAGTTGTGTTTGGTTATAATTTACCTTGTCACAGTTACATTTTCATGATTTTTCAAAGTTAATTTTGAATTTCTTTAGTTGAAGTGCAAGAGTTTGAATATTTCAGGGGTGTTTGGTTTTGGTTTACCGTATCAAAGTTCCATTTTCTTGATTTTTCAAAGTTGATTTTGAATTTCTTTCGTTGAAATTCAAGAGTTGGTATATTTCAGTTGTGTTTGGTTGGGGTTTACCGTGTCACAGTTGCATTTTCTTGATATTTCATATTTAATCCTTAATTTCTATAGTTTAAATTCTATAGTTTGATTATGTAAGGAGTTTTATGTTGGGTAGTACATTGTCAGATTTACATTGTCTTGATTTTTCAAAGGACATTTTGAATTTCTTTCGTTGAAATGCAAGAGTTGGAATATTTCAGTAGTGTTTGTTTATGGTTTACCTTGTCACACTTAAAAATTCAAGATTCTTCTTTGTTCATTTTGAATGTTATACGTAGAAGAACAAGGTTTGATATATTAGAATATTTTTTGATCATGGTTTACTAATCATAGTTAAAATATAATTATTCTTTTTTGTTCATTTGTTTATATTTAATTGAAATGCAAGAGATGGAATATTTCAGTAGCGTTTGGTTGTGGTTTACCTTGTCACAGTTACATTTTCTTGATTTTTCAAAGTTCATTTTGAATTTCTTTCGTTGAAAAGCAAGAGTTGGAATATTTCAGTAGTGTTTGCTTGTGGTTTACCTTGTCACAGTTACATTTTCTTGATTTTTCAAAGTTCATTTGAATTTCTTTCGTTGAAATGCAAGAGTTGGAATATTTCAGAAGTGTTTGGTTGTGGTTTACCTTGTCACAGTTACATTTTCTAGATTTTTCAATGTTCATTTTGAATTTCTTTCATTGAAATGCAGGAGTTGGAATATTTCAGTAGTGTTTGGTTGTGATTTACCTTGTCACAGTTACATTTTCATGATTTTTCAAAGATGATTTTTAATTTCTATCTTTGAAATGCAAGAGTTGGAATTTTTCAGTTTTGTTTGGTCGTGGTTTAACTTGTAAAATTTACATTCTCGTGATTTTTCAAATTTCATTTTGAATTTTTTTTGTTGAAATTCAAGAGTTGGACTATTTCAGAAGCGTTTTGTTACGGTTTAACTTGTCACAGATACATTTTCTTAATTTTTAAAAGTTCATTTTGAATTTCTTTCGTTGAAAAGTAAGAGTTGGAATATTTCAGTGGTGTTTGGTTATGGTTTACATTGTCACAGTTACATTTTCTTTAATTTTCAAATTTCATATTGAATTTCTTTCGTTGAAATGCAAGAGTTGAAATATTTCAGTAGTGTTTGGTTATGGTTTACCGTGTCACAGTTACAATTTCTTGATTTTTCAAAGTTCATTTCGAATTTATTTCCTTGAAATTCAAGAGTTGGAATATTTCAGTGGTGTTTGGTAATGGTTCACCTTTGTCACCGTTACAATTTCTTGATTTTTCAAAGTTCATTTTGAATTTACTTCCTTGAAAAGCAAGAGTTGGAATATTTCAGTAGTGTTTCGTTGAGGTTTACCATGTCACAGTTAAATTTTCATGATTTTTCAAAGTTCATTTTGAATATCTTTCCTTTAGATGCACGAGTTGGACTATTTAAGTGGTGTTTCGTTATGGTTTACCATGTCACAGTCACATTTTCCTGATTTTTCAAAGTTCATTTTGAGTTTCTATCGTTGAAATGCAAGAGTTGGAGTATTTCAGTAGCGTTTGTTTGTGGTTTACCTTGTCACATTAACATTTTCTTGATTTTTCAAATTTCATTTTGAATTTCTTTCGTTTAATTTAAATTTTTTTAATTTTAGATTAGTTAAGTTTTTTTGTTTTAAGTGAAACAGTTTCATTTTATATAGTTCTCAAATTTCATTTTGAGTTTATTTAGTTTACAAGCAAGACATGGAAAATTTCACTGTCGAGTGGCTGTGTTTTACCTTGTCAATTTTAAATTTTACTTATTTTTAAATTTTGATTTTTTAATTTCTTTTCGTTGAAAAGCAAGAGTTGGAATATTTCAGTAGTGTTTGCTTGTGGTTTACCTTGTCACAGTTACATTTTCTTGATTTTTCAAAGCTCATTTGAATTTCTTTCGTTGAAAAGCAAGAGTTGGAATATTTCAGCAATGTTTTCTTCTGGTTTACTTTGTCAAAGTAACATTTTCATGATTTCTCAAAGTTCATTTGAATTTTATTCGTTGAAGATATATAGTTTGACCATTCAGGTAGAGTTTGCTTATTTTTTACAAGGTAAAAGGTGCATGTTATTGTTATTTCCAAAGATAATTTGATTTTATATCATTTGAAATGAAATTGTTGGACTATTTCAGTAGCGTCCGGTTGTGGTTTACCTTTCACAGTTACATTTTCTTGATTTTTCAAAGTTCATTTTGAATTTC